>NW_011888861.1:949911-962075 GCF_000151845.1 Pteropus vampyrus | reverse complement strand
AGAAATATTCACAAGTATGACCCTGTGCTTATCTTTTCTATAGGGAAAGTACATTTAAATAGATAAGAAACTATGAGGGTTCTAATAGCCAAATGGGCACAGAGCGTGAACAAACAATTCACAAAAGAGGAAAGCATTCAAGTACAGTAATAAAGAAATGCGAATGAATACAGCAAAATATTACTTTTCACTTTTGCAAAACTTTTTAAATACTACTCAGTGTTAGTGGGGTTGAGGTGAAACAGAACTGAGACTCTCACATAACTGGTGATATATAAAATTTTTTATTAAAAATTATTGGAGTGATATCGATTAATAAATCAAATAAGTTTAAAGTCAATAATATTTAACAGTATATCATATATATATATATATATATATTGTGTTGTGTGTTCCCCTCTCAAAGTTATATGTCCCTCCAATTACTTGACCCCTTTTATCCCTATCTACCTTCCCCCTCCTCCCTTCCCTCCAGTAACCACTAATCCACAGTCCGTGTCCATGAGTCTCTATTCGTTTGTCATATTTGTTT
Organism: Pteropus vampyrus; assembly: GCF_000151845.1. Classification (NCBI taxonomy): domain Eukaryota; kingdom Metazoa; phylum Chordata; class Mammalia; order Chiroptera; family Pteropodidae; genus Pteropus; species Pteropus vampyrus. Next base: position 961,543 of record NW_011888861.1, on the reverse strand, counting down.
GCTGCTTTCAGTTTTATATTCCACATATGAGTAAAATCATATGGATCTCAACTTTTTCTGTCTGACTTATTTCTCTTAGCATGATTATCTCAAATTCATCCATATTGTCACTGGTGATACATAAATTGACCCAATTCTATAGGCAAGCAGTTTGGCAATGTTTCAATAGTCCTAAAAATGTTTACACTCATTTACCCTGAAATTCTTTTTTAGAAAATACTTGGAAATTCAATAAAATTTTGAAAATATGTGAACACATTTATCTCAATTAATAAAATCAAATAAGTCGACAGTATTTAACAGTATGAACTTCATTAGCAAAACATTGGAAATATCCTGTGTTTATAACACACACATGAATAAAAATAATATAAAATCAATAAAAATTGTATATGCCAAAAGTTTTTAGTAACACAAGGAAGTGCTAATGGAATTATATTCAGAGAAAGAAAAAACAGTATTGTAATTGTTTTTCTCTCACTGAAAATCTGGTTGATTTTAGAAAAGACATTTTCCTGCTTTAATTGTAATATATAATTAATATCTAATGTAAAAATGCCTTTAGAAGACTACAGCAAATGCAGTAAATTAAGAATAGACAAATATTAAGAGTGGTGAGATTATGGACAATAATCTTTTTCTTTCAATATTTTGTATTTTAATGTTTTATAAAAATATGTGTTACTTTTGCAATTGGGGAAAAATAGGTCTAAAAACTTAAAAATCTGGAAGTTCCTACTTTTTATTTTTTAAGTCTTCTGTGATAAATGAAATCTATCTAAATATTAGTGCTTAGAAGGGAAATTATTTGTGATCAATATGTGTCAGGCACTATGCTAAGCAATGGGACACATCTCATTTAATCCTAATAATAACACTGAAAAGTAGATATTTATCCTATTGTAATGTATGAAGAATCTGAGACTCAAAAATTGTAAGCGTCTTGCCCACAGTCATATGGCTAATAAGTACCAAAACTGGTCTTTGAACACCATATTATTTCCACATTTGTGCCAATGCTAGACACCCTCTAAAACGGCCTCTCTTCCAGGCTAAATCATTTACTAAGAAGAAAAATAAATTACGAATTTAATAATTTAAGAAATGAGCTTAAAATGCACTTTTAATTTGAGCTTTTGCATTGCCTTTGTTTGTTCGATTAGAGATTTAAAGAGTAGAAAAGGACTTCAAGAAGTGTCTTTTATAAAATCAGACAGCCTTATTTTAGCTTTCAAATGAGAGCAAGACAATTAGCAGTCTGCAAGAACAGTTATCGGTTATTAACTATATTTTCTTTCTACATGCCTCATCTAGCCATACTACCTCGGGTTGCACAATACATTCTTCACTAATAATACGGTAAAGACCCTCAGAATCTTTCCTACATGCTTCTGTTGCAGTTTTCTGTGATTGGGTAAATAGCGAGGTCCTTTTTCTTCTTAGACTTCTCATACTCATTAATCAAAAACAACTCATGAACACCAGGTCACCTGGGAAGTCTGAGGTAACTTTGCTCTTGTATTCATGTTGTTGTTTTGGTTACTTTCTTATTTCTTTTATGCCTGACTGACTAGAAACCTTTTCAAGCACCTTCCCCACTTTTAAGCTCACAGGTGAGTAAAACAGCTATAACCCCTCATAGGATATATAGGGGGTTTTCATGATATGGTATGTGATTGAACCAGAAGTCAGAATCTCGTTAATGTCCAAAAGAAGATCTCTCCCTTCTCTTCTCTTCTACTCATTCCTTAAAAATTAGAGAAACAGCTCATTCTTCCCTACTCATGTATCTTCCCTTGACAATGGGGAAAGAAAGATTATAGCTTAAATGCACTTAAATGAACTTCTGTACTCTTGTTATGTTTATAGATAAATTCTTGCAATGAAGGAATTAATGCAACTGAAAAAGTCTTTTTTAATCTCTGTGCATGTTTTTATTTTTTAAAAATATTTTCCTCTTTCATCTTTGCTTCACACACTACCACAGATTATTCTGGTTTTATTCCTCTAGTGCATTAAGCTAGCGTGTTGCTATGTCTCAGCTCTCCGTGTGGGTTCTGGCATCAAAGCCTTGGGCCAATTTTATTTCATTTGTATTTGCTGTCAGAACAATGTCTTTATTCTAAAATGCCCTTCTCAAATCACCTCTCAGGTGGTTTGATAGAAGCAGCATGCAGTAGAAAAAGAATATCTTTTTAAAAATTCGTGTTATTTCTTTTATGTTTTACCCTGCAAATACTGAATGTATAGTTCACTTAGTTAACAGCATCCTGGGATCCATTTTAAAGATGAAAAGTACCTTTTATTTTAAATCACCCTGAGACGACCGATCTGCTTTCCTTCTAAGGTTTTTTTTGTTGTTGTTGTTGTTGTTGTTTTTTGAGGGGCGATTCAAATTACTGTTCAGCGACAAACATTTTTACATATCGTCTTGCCTAACTACACTGTATAATTGTGGAGCATTTGCAGGAAAATGCCTTTCCTTTAGCATGCACATTATGGGAAGTGAAAGGGAGGTATAAGAGGTTTGAGGAGAAATTGCAGCAAGCTGGCAGGTAGTGGGCAGGAGATCAATCCAGTATGTCACATTAAGGATTGTAAAGAATCCATCTCAGAATGACGCTGATGATTCAGGGTATTAAGTTCAGTTCAGAATAAGGCAAACGGCAGTCAAAAGCCCAGAAGTAAACAGGAATTCAAACCACGAGAAGGCTAAGAAAAAGGAAGACAAAACCTAGCATAGTAGCCAATTCTGAAAGGCTCTGTTTGTGAAAGTGTTAAAGCTTTCCCTTCCCCTCACCATTTCGTTTTGACCGCAATGTCAGCCATCCTTAATTATGTTTAACCTGTCAATGGCTGGCCTTTTGCAGACGTCATTCAACTGGGTGTTGAGGAGAGTAAACTGTTGTGCATGCTTGTGCCTGTGGTAGGCTGAGGTTGGTGTGGGAGTGGGGGGAATTTCTAGATGCTCCCAGAATCATGTGCCATTCCTAAAGAAGTCTTTGGTGCGACCCAGCTAATACAAAACACCTCACACCTGCCATTATACTGAGCTTTTTCAAAAAAATAAAATAAAATAATGCTAGTTTACTCCCATCAACTCCAAAAAGGGGTGTATACTCAGGCCTTCACCAATTCCCTTGACCCCCTCCATTGTTTAACTACTAGGTGACAATTCTGCTTTGTCTTTCATTGCATTTATCTTAATTAACAAGTATATATTTATTTGCGTGTTATTTGTTTAGTTTCTGTCTTTCCCCCTAGGGAGTAAGGCCCACGAGGCATGTCATTCACCCCTGTACCCACTGCTAAGCACAGTGCTTGACACATAGTGGGCCCTCAGTAACTGTATGTGGATTGAATGAATTAATGTTCGAATGGATAAGTACATAACTTAACAAAATATGCTTCTATGAAATTGAACATAAAGTTTCTATCTTATAGATCTGGTCAGGCCATACAATAAAGATATTTTGTCAGATTGCTTAAATTCTGAGTTTTTGCCCCCATATTTTAACGTCTCTCAAATGAGATAAATCTTCATAGACTCTTCAAATTATTATCAGCAGAGTTGGGTTATTTTTATTTCTTAATAGCAGATAATATAATGATGTATTTTACAATCATGGGTGTCTCAGAAGAATTATACAGACATACATTGTTTTATTGTGCTTCGCTTTATTGCACTTCACAGATGTTGGTGTTTTTTATAAACTGAAGGCAAGACCCTTCACCAACAAAATCATTATGACTTACTTTATCGTGATACTCACTTTATTACAGTAGTCAGAAACCAAACCTGCAACATCTCCAAGTTATGCCTGTAATCACAAACTATAACCAGTATAAAGGCAGATAAGAACACCTGTATGGATACTGTCACTCACAAATTTCTCGGATTTCCTTCAGACTTGGGCCTACCAAACCTTACATCAGAATCAACTTGTGCAAAAAAGTGCAATGAAAGACAAAGCGGAATTGTCACCTAGTAGTTAAATCAGAGATCCTGATTTACTAAGTCAAAGCCCAGGAATCTGCACATTACAAGACTTTTCAATGTATGGGATGCAGGTAATATTCTTCCAGTACTTCCATAAAAGGTCTTCAAATGTTTCCCCATCCTTAGCAAGGTAACTGAAAAGGTCTCAATAATTCTTTAAGAATCATTGAAGGTCTTGTCTTCAAAATAAAACTAATCATTGAGTCATAGGTCCCCATGCTTGAGGTCATTCATTACTGTTCCTATGGGAAGACACATTTAGTAATTGCTGGGCACATCAACTGACTGTGTTACAACTAGAAAATGCAATTGTATTCCAGATTGTCCTAATTCACATTAGAAAGTATAATAAGTGAACCACAGTAACATATCCAAGAGGTAATATTTGGGTGGACTTGCAGGAGATAAATTAGCAATTTTCAGGTGACCAAGAGCTGAGAAGGAGGGTATTTTAAACCAGAGGAACAGAACATACAAAAAGTAGATATATGTGGCTGTCACCTCAAATCTCTTATAGAAGCAGAAAGTCAATTAATAATTATAAATAAAATTATTAATAACATCTTTTTGTAAAAGCCAGTATATGTCTGATATCTAATGCTGTCCTTGTAACTACTTGTAAAAATGAGAATAATACTTGTGGAAGGAACCTCTAAGATGGCCCCCAGTGATCTGCATCTCCTGGTATCTATGCCTTTGTGTAATCTGTGCCCTTTTGAATGTGGGGTGGACCTAGTGGCTTGCTTCTAGTGAACAGAGAACAGGAGAAGTGATGGGATATTACTTCCAAGATCAGGTTACAAAAGGACTTGCTTCCATCTTGCTCACACTCTTATTTCCTTGCTCATTTGCTCTGAGGAAGCCAGCTTCCATATTGTGTGCAGTCCTATAAGAGAGGTCCACATGCAAGGAACTGAGAGATGCCTCCAGTCAACAGCCTGCAAGAAACTGAATCCTGCTGGTGATCACATGACTGAGTTTAGAAAAAGACCTTGCCCCACACCCCTCAAGTCAAACCTTCAAAGCTCTGGTTGACATACTGACTACAAGCCTAGTAAAGATGTTGAGCCAGAGGCACTCAGCTAACTCGGGCCCAGATTCCTGATTCATAGAATCTATGACATAATAAATGTTTGTTCTTTAAGCTACTACGTTTCGGGTCATTTGTTACACAGAAGTAGAAAATACAATACTCTTTTTCTTTTGGCACTTTAAACTCTATTATTATCTTGCTAATACCCATTATATCCTTGAGAGGTAAAGCAGGCAGGTATTACTGCACTCATCTTACAGATGAGGAAACTGAGCTTATGGACTTTATTACTTGAAAAGGTCATTTGGCTTAGATAGGATACCACTTTCAACCACATTTGCAATTAAGTTGAGAATCTGAGAACTGAGTCCTGATCCCAGCTCTACCAATATGAACTGAGGAGCTCAATTAACCCATCTAATTATGAAGTCCTTCATGGATACAATGAGATGGTTGAGTTGGGAGGCACTGAAGTCTTTCTTAGCTCAAAATTTCTCCATTTTATAAACACAAAACTATGTAACTGAAATTAATTTGATGGTTAGAGTCATAATCAAGAAAATTATTTGTTCCTCATCTCCAGACTCTGTCCACTACCCCTGTGCTACCAATGTGCTGCTCTTGTTTCTCTCACCATCACCCCCAGGAATAGTGTGAGCTTTTATTATCCTGCCTTTGAGCTTCCTCTTGAGAAATAGTCCCATGACCTTCACAGATCAAGTGATGTCTAGCTCTGGAGTCATAAATACTAGGTGATATTATTTTAGTTACAGTTGACATACAATATTATATTAGTTTCAGGTGTACAGCATAGTGGTTAGACAGTTTTAAAACTTAGTAATTGATCTCTCCGATAAGTCTAGTACCTGACATTGTTTATAGTTATTAAAATATTATTGACTATAGTCCCTATGCTGTACTTTACATCCCCATGACTATTTTGTAACTGCCAATTTGAACTTCTTAATCCCTTCACCTTCTTCACCAAGCTCCCCAAATCCCCTCCCATCTGGTAACCATTAGTTTGTTCTCTGTATCAATGAGTCTGTTTCCATTTTGTTTGTTCATTTATTTTGTCTTTTAGATTCCACATATAATTGAGATCATCTGGTATTTGTCCTTCTCTGTCTGACTTATTTCACTTAGCATAATAGCCAGGTGACATTTAGAAGGCCGATTTTTATTAGCAGTTTCTATTCACTAAAGTATTGAGTTACCCATGCTCAGATAATTATAATCTTATTTTTGTAACTTACCTCTTTTAGTTAATACCTAATGATTTGGGGAGCCAGAGGCATCACCAAGAGAAAATCAATATAAAATATATTGCTCGAATACTCACTGAAAGAACCTCCCATTACATGATGAGTTAACAGTAAGTTATTGGAAATATGACTGTCTTTATTGTAAATGATTTTTTTTTTATCTATACACGAGAGGAGTGGAGGAGTAAATGCTCTATGCCATTATGAACCTGTCAGTCACACAGGTATGAGACATCGGCTCCATCTAGAACAAAATTTCCTGCCACTCAGAAATCATGTTTAACATTAATCTGTTATTCTGATCTGTACTCACTAGATTTTTGATGGACAGATGAACTTATGAAATTTTTAATACAGTCATTTTCTAAAAAGCTAAAATTTTAAGCTAAATTTACTCTTTGGTAAGAATTAACCATCATTATCTAATGTCCATTTCCATTGTTCATCATACACTCACACATCTTACCATGATTTAATACTTAGTGAGACACTGCAGAGATACTCAGAGTATAGATAGTCTGCTCAGGTCTGTGGCCAAATAATTGCTAGTGGCAAAATTAGGAGTAAGAAAGTACACTATGACACAACTGCAAATAAGTACTAAATTTATCTACTCACAGATGCAGACAACAATGCATTTTAAATACTTGTTTTCCCTCAGGCAGGATAAAGACGGATAAAAAAATAAAAATCAGCAATGCTGTGTCCAGGGCACAGAATAAAAAATCTATTTTTCATAGGATGACATCCTAAATTAAAATAAACAGTGAAGATTTAAAACACAAAGTGAGCTGATGAGCAAACAGAAAAAGAAAAGTAAAAGATGTTTGAAAAAAATTACAAGCAATATAATTCACCTGAACTAGGAACAGTGTCATCACCTCAAATACCTCAAATAATAATAACCCCAGAGATGTCCCCACTATACCCAGGTGGACAGGTATTTTTTTGTCAAACCTCCTCCCCCACCCTTGAACTATAAGGATCAAAATAACCTGATGATTTCACAGACTGAAGCTATCTGTAATACTTAGAATTTTTAAATAACCTCTTTGATAAAGGTTATATACTATTTGTCCTCCCAAATCGCTAGGGATCACCCACAAGTCAAGAATACCTTTTTAAATAATGCAACTACTTATCATTTCATAGCTCTTGCATATTTCAAGATATTTTAACAACTTATCTCAGTATAGGACATTCTTATAACTAAAAAAATAGTCTTTCTTGTTTATCTGAAATTCAAATTTAACTGAACATCCTATATTTTTATTTTCTAAATCTGACAACCCCTACCCCTAAGTCCTGAGAGGCAGTAGGGCAGTTAGCTAGCTGGTGCACAGCTGGGATCAGAACACAAATCTCAAGACACTTAGCCCTGAGCACCTTCCAAAGAGAAGTAACTCAAGAAGGAAAGTCACGGCTAACCCAATCCGAGGAGAAATCATTAAGCACAAAAATGAATGGGTGAGGAGATGTAGAAGAGAGAATGTCTTTTCCAAGCTGTCCATGAAAATGTTTTTTTCAAGGCAACTACAATCATTTGAAAATTATTTAAAAACAAATGTCTCCTATTTTTGAAAGTGCCTCTTCAAAAGTCAGTCTCCCAAACCCACATTAGATTCTCTTCACCAAAATCTTGACTCTAATATAGATCTGAATTTCTGGTAGAGGTTCAAATAGAAGTCACCAGAATCAAAGTTAAAAATATATAAACATGTGTTAATATGAGATGAATATTCAGCACCGCGGACAGTGGTTACTGTTGTGTCAGAGAGGACCCACACCCTTTTCTTTTCACTATTCTTGAGTAAAGTGACTTGAGATTTTTTTCTTCCTCTGTGCAACCAGCTACATGTTCCCTCAAGTTTCCAATCAATGAATGGATTAACTCACCACTGTGACAAATAAGGTTTCTCAAAGGTGTTGACAACATCCAAGGCATCTTCTAACACAACTATAGACTCTTCTTTTGGTCTTTTGTTTTTTCTCTCTCTCTCTCTCTAGACCCTTTTTTCCCCTTTTTGAATTCTCTTTCAGTTATTTTTTTTCTCACTCTTTTAAAGAATTTCTTTACTCTATAGGTTGTCATGTACCTTGTGTAGTCCTAATGAGGATTCTTGTAACTAAAATAATATCACACTTCAGTACTCAAGATGTCATAGAAGGCAAAGCCACAGAAACAATGGATTAGTGGTTGCTGGGGACTGAGGATAAAGGGCAAGTTCGGTTGAAATGGGGCACAAGGGAGAGATAAAACTCTTCTATATCTTTATTGTGATGGTGGTTGCACAACTATATGTATTTATCAAAACTCACAAGACTGTATATTATAAGGGGTGAATTATATTGCATGTAAGTTGTACCTCAATAAACCTGATTTTAAAAGAAAAATATATCATAGAAAAGAGAAATGTATATTTAACAACTAACTCTTCAGTGTGGAGTATGGTCATTCTTGCCCAAAGGCTGCATTGCTTTAAGACAACAGCCTAATTAATTGTGTTTGGTCTGAAAACTTTATTTAAAGAACATTTCAGTGTGGCTCCCAGAAGGCAGAACTATGCCAATGAGTGGAAGTAAGAAAAAGGTGGAATTGAATTATCCAAGAATAGAACAGGTTGTTTTTATCCCTGGGGGAAGATATTCAAGCAGTAGCTGGATAACATTCCATCTGAGATTATCCTAAAGTGATATGGGGTTAGATAGGAAGTTAAACTAAATGTCAAGCAACATTCCTTACAACTCTAAAATTTTACGAAATTTACTTCAAGTAACACTTATTTATCACGCTTTACTCTTTTTCTTTTCCCTTCTTTAATTCCTGCCCCCCCCCAACAACTTCCACCCCTGACCTATAGATGTTGCCTGTCTCTCCTTAAGAACTGGATCTCTGAAGGCTAGGCGTCCTCCCATGCACTCAGGGCGTGCACAGTGCACGGCTCCACCTGGAGTACGAACCCAGGACCGTCTGTGTGTAAAGCAGACATGCTAACCACTACTATGGAGCCACCCTCTATCATGCTTTATTCTTAGTATGCCCTTATAATGCATTGCTTTTCAAAAAGCAATTTAAGTACTCCCTCTGGTACACAATCATGATTGCTTTCTCCTTAAAAGATAAAAATATATTTATTAATCCAAATTAATTTCTCATTACATCAATAAGTATTACTTTTGTATAAGAAAGACAATATTTGTATTAACTTTCCTTTTTAAAAGTACGGAACAAGTTGTTCTGTGCATAATGATGATGTATTAAGGACTTGTTTATTTGTTCCATGGTTTCTACAGAAATACTACTCAGCTAATATTTTAAATTGTTCAAAAAAGTAGCCATCCTCTCCTCAAACCAAGAAAATTTCATTACACATGGAACTTAGTGTGATATAAAATCTTTTAAATGACATTTTAACAACCACTAGATTTTTCTTTTTCTTTTACATTTTTCCTTCCATGGAAAATGGACGCATTAATGACCTCCTGTTCTCTAGAGCCAAAAGTCAAAAGTTTTGAATGTTTAACATGTCCCTGTGGATTTGGGGTCCATTTTTTGGCTTATAAACTTGTCAGTGCTGTGCTTCTAAGATTTTCATCAAAAATAGGATAGACTTTTCCTTAAGTTACCTACTCATTTTAAGTAAGTAAATGGTAATTGCTTTAATATTAAAAGCACCTGAATGACAAACAACACGTGAAGTTTCAAGAGTCATGAATTTAGATTTTCACATTACTACATTCTAGAAAAATCACTGCAAGAATTTTCAAAAGCTTCTCTGAAGAAATCAGGCATCTCTGAAGAAATTGCGTATGCCCTTTAACCTTTGTTTTTGTTATCTTCATGTGAACTAAGTATATGAATATTGGCTAAGTAACTTGTTCTTTCTACCAGCCTATATATTAGTAATATGTGAAAAAATAAAAAACAAAGTCTGGATTTCTTCCCTAATTGCTACATATATTGTACATCATATTCACAATGAAATCTGGCCCAAATTTTAATTTAAAAAAAATTTTTTTTCTCTGACTTTAACTGTTTTAAAGTCCTGTCAAGGATTCTGACCAAAATAGAGACTTCCTGGCAATAGGTGGGAAAGATGCAATATTTGTTAAAAATTCCAATCATTGTGCAGGGAAGATTCTAATTGTTCTTTATCATTGACTTAAATAAAAATATAAAAATAAATGTAAAAATACATTAAGTAAAAGACCAATTAAGGTTTTTAAAAGTATAAGATTCTTGTCCCGAGGGGGTAATAATACCTCTTTGAATTACTAGAGTGGTAATGATGGAGGTGCTTGTATTTGAAGATCTGTGCTATCTCTGGGTTAGAAGAAGAGGAGAACAACCTGAATCATAATAAAAAGCATTTTGATGGCAAAAAAATAAAATAAAATAAAACTAGTATAAGATTCATGGTGGCAAATTTCAGGTTTGTTAGTTCTCTTTGCTTGAAGTAGAATTTTGTATACAGAATATAGACAGAAATCATTGAATACTGATGAAGACAGGTAGAATTTCTCACCTGTTATATAAATACATAACATAAAAATCCATTAAGCAATGAGATAAACAACATAAGAGGCAAAAATACAAGTACGATATTTACCCTAAAGCTATGATTCTCAGATGTGAGCACACCTCTGGATCACCTGGAGGGCTTGTCAAAGTACGGCTTCCTGATTCCGCCCTCAGAGTTTCTGATTCAACAGGGCTGGGTGGCCCCCGAGAATCTGTATTTCTAACAAATTCTCAGGTGATGCTGATGCTACTGGTGTGGGGCCACACTACTGCCATAGCAAGAAGATAATTCTTATCCATGTAGCAGGAAGAGCATTGATATGAAAATCAGGACCTTTCATGTCAAAGGCAGGTTAAAGGGGGAAGCTCTGAAGAAAGATGCCTGAGTTTGAATTGCAACTTCTAGCATCAGTTCATTTGTAAAATGGGGGTAATAACTCCAATATTATTAAGTTATATCATTCATTTAAATTACTTGACATAATGCCAAGATATTCTCAAGAATCATTAACTAATATTTTTTAATTGTAACTTTTGAAAAGACCCATACATATATGTTACAGTTTTCATAGAAAGAGGTTATACTAAATGATGTGTACAAACTTATCACTCCAAACACTATGATTCTAAATATATATTTTCATTCTCCTTATTTAAGATAATTTAATATTAATAAAATTTACTCAGCCATAATAAAAGTTGAAAGACTGCAATTTGCAACAACATGGATGAATCTTGAGAGTACCATGCTAAGCAAAATGAGTCAGATGGAAAAGGACAAGAATCATATGATTTCATTCATAAGTGAGATA
>NW_011888861.1:946140-949861 GCF_000151845.1 Pteropus vampyrus | reverse complement strand
GTGTGGGGCCACACTACTGCCATAGCAAGAAGATAATTCTTATCCATGTAGCAGGAAGAGCATTGATATGAAAATCAGGACCTTTCATGTCAAAGGCAGGTTAAAGGGGGAAGCTCTGAAGAAAGATGCCTGAGTTTGAATTGCAACTTCTAGCATCAGTTCATTTGTAAAATGGGGGTAATAACTCCAATATTATTAAGTTATATCATTCATTTAAATTACTTGACATAATGCCAAGATATTCTCAAGAATCATTAACTAATATTTTTTAATTGTAACTTTTGAAAAGACCCATACATATATGTTACAGTTTTCATAGAAAGAGGTTATACTAAATGATGTGTACAAACTTATCACTCCAAACACTATGATTCTAAATATATATTTTCATTCTCCTTATTTAAGATAATTTAATATTAATAAAATTTACTCAGCCATAATAAAAGTTGAAAGACTGCAATTTGCAACAACATGGATGAATCTTGAGAGTACCATGCTAAGCAAAATGAGTCAGATGGAAAAGGACAAGAATCATATGATTTCATTCATAAGTGAGATATAAAACAGAAAGCAAGAAATGAACAACAATAAAAGATATTCATTGACACAGACAACAGTATGATGGTCACCTGGGGTAGGGGTGAGATTGAAGAGGGTAAAGAGTGTCAAATATGGTGACACAAGGAGATTAAACTTTGGGTGATTAGCACACAATGTAATATATGGTGATGTATTACATATAGTATTGTACACTTGAAATATATAATCTTATTAACCAATACCACCCCTCAATGAATTTCATTAAATATATTAGTACAATTTAATATCTGTTATGCTCTAAATGATCAAGGGCATAAAAATAAGGATGATACAAGTTCCCTGCTCTTATCCATGAGAAGTTCACAATCTGGTGAGAGAGAAAGACAATGTACACGTGAAACAATTAGATAATAATAATAGTAATAGATGATGAGGTGCCATAGTTAATGCTTCAGAAAGTTCAGAAAAAAAGTGTAGGCCTTCTTAACTTCAAAGAGAACTTGGGCCTTAAGCTTCATGTAAAAGGATATGTAGGATGATAATAATGACAGTAATAATATTAATAATAAAATTTGTAAAGCTTTCAGGGCAATCTATATATCATCTCAAATATTATCCCATTTCATAAATGAGAAAAAAACAAGGTTTAGAGATGTTAAGTCATTTGACCAAAGTCACACAGCTGATATGGTGGGAACCAAGACTCATGCTTAGCTCTTCAGATGTCACATGCTCTTTCCATTATACCTAAAAGTAGAGGGCAATTTAATCAACAAAAAAAAAATACTGTATGATATTCAAAGAATGGGTTGATATATCTTGGCCAAAAGATTTAATTTAGTAATCATTAGCCCACAATATTAGTCAGAACTAGAGCTGGGGTAAGGCAGATAGTAATTATGGGAACTCTTGAAATCCATTTTGGGGGTTTACATTTTATCTTGAGGTCAGTGGGTAGTAACTGAAACTTTACTATTTATCCGGGTACAAGCTAGATATAAGGATAAACAAGGTGATTTGTTTCATTCACCCATTTACTTATTCAACAATAACTTATTGGGTACTGAATAGGTGCCAGATTTGTGCCAAGTCCTGGGATCGCAAAGTTGAATAAGACATGGCCTTATCTCCAAAGAGATCTTTATCTAGCTGGTGAGAGAGAAATGTACCTCAAAAATTATAATGCCATGTGATAAATGTAATAGCAAAAGTGGAAATTAGTTAAGTGCAAATGTGCATTTGACTGCCAAGATTTATTTGTACTGTTTTCTCCACTTAAATAGATTTAAGCATTAAATCCAGTTACCAATGAGTATTCTAATTCATGTGAGAGAACTCCAAAACACTTTAGCACAAATACTAGGACAGCAGATACAATTTCCATTTGAAGAGAAATGAAATTCCTCCACCTGGGTAAAGGGAAGGAGCAGGAAAGACTGTATATAACAGAGATTAAGCTGGATGCTTAAGCTGGATCTTAAAAAATGAGTGGAAATACATCCAGCAGACTAAAGGAAGATGCATCCCAGGCATTGCAAAGGCCTGGAGCCCTAAAATACCCAAGTCTATTAAGAGATTTTCAAGAAAGTTGGTTTTGCTAGAGCTTAAAAGGCAAGACTTTTAATAGCTGAGGGCCTGGACTGCAGTGATTACAGTAGAAATAGATAATAAGTGATAAATTAGCATTTTAGAGAATTTAAACAAAATTATCTACATCAAATGCCTAACGCCCTCTCTGGCACATCCTAGACACTTAATATATGTTAGTTTAATCACCTTCACTTCACACCTACTTCTTTTTAAAGATACATAGATTTGAATAAAAACACATTTTTATTTACCAGTGTCACAATTCAAAAATGGCAGATGTGATTGTGACCAGATATTATAGCATCCTTTTAAAAACATCTGCTACTTACTAAACCCTAGAATTCTCTCTCTTCAGTGTTTACCTTAAGAAGTCCTGGAATTTACTGATGTGAATCATATATTCCTGGTCCACCCCCACCGATTTAGAATCTCTGGTGTTAAGTCTCAGGCATGTGGCAGAACACAGGCTCCACGAATAAGTCTAATGTGCAGCCAGCTTTGAGAATCACAGATGCAGCACCAGGAAATTATAAAAGATCTCCAGTTGTTGGACATTGCAGCCACACTGGCTACTATTTTTTCTAATATTTGTTTACAGTCCTTTTTTATTTTGAGATAAAATTTAGATTCCGTGAAATGCAAAATCTGAAGTTTTAAGTTCAACAAGTTTTGATGAGTTTTGACAAATATAACTCCCATGTCACCCACGCTCCATCAAAATATGGACCAACTCAAACACCCTAGAAAGATTCCTCATGCTGCTCCTTAGTCAGTCCCTACTCTATAGTCCCCATAATCAACCACTCTTCTGACTTTTCTCACTAATGATTAGTTTGCCTGTTTTAGAAATTTGCATAAATAGAATCACACAATATATACTATTTTGTGTTTGGCTTTTTTTATACAATATACTTTCTGTAAGAGTTATTCATGTTATTTAATGTATCTATGGTTTGTTCCTTTTTATTCTTGAGTAGTATTCTATTATACAAATATAGTATAATTTATTTATACATTCTTCCATTGATGGACATTTGGACATTTCCAGTCTTGGGTTGTTATGAATAAAGCTATTATGGGCATTCTTTTAAAAGTACTTTTGTGGACATATATATTTGTTTATCTTGAGTAAATACTTCTAAGTGGTTCTCGTAAGTCATAGGGTAGGTAGGTATAGACTCAACTTCATGAGGAACTGCCAAATTTATCACTATTGACTTTTTAAAATTTATTTTAATTAGTTTCAAGTATACAGTACATTGGTTAGACATCTATATAGTTCGTAAAACGATCTTCCCAATTGCTCCCTCCCTCCCTTGACCCTCCACCTAGGCAATGTATTAATGTTAACTACATTCCCTATGTCATGCTCCCCATCCCTGTGACTATTCATTGGCTACTAATTTATACTTCTTTAACCCTTCACACCATCCTCTCAGCCCCCCAAACCCCCCTCCCCTCTGTCCATCACCAAATTGTCCATTATATTTGCGAGTCTGTTTTTGATTAGTTTGTTCTTTTGATTCCTTAGATTCTGCATATAAGTGAAATCATATAGTGTTTATCTTTGTCTGACTTAAATACTTTCTAG
>NW_011888861.1:943330-946013 GCF_000151845.1 Pteropus vampyrus | reverse complement strand
GTCTTGGGGTGGGCCTCTTTAGATTCCTGATTTTTGGAATTCTCTGAGCTTCCTGGTGTTTTATGACCATTTCCTTCACCAGATTAGAGAAGTTTTCCATCATTATTTCTTCAAATAGCTGTTCAACATCTTGATTTTCTTCAGTTACACCAATCAGACAAATATTTAGACCCTTAATAGTGTCCCATATCCTCCTTAAATTATTTTTATAGTCTTGGCATCTCATCTCTTTCCATTCTGATTACATGTCCTTGGCTTTCTCATCCTTTAAATAGGGCATTTGATCCTTTTCTTTATTCTCTTCATTTATTCCTTTGTTTATTTCATTTAATATACTTCTCATATCAGATAATGTGTTCTTCATTTCAAACTGGTTTCCTTTTATAATTTCCATTTCCATTTTTATGTTTTTTATCTTTTTGTTGAAGTTTTCACTGAATTTATCTACACTTCCCAAAAGTTCATTGAGTATCTTGATAACCAGTGTTTTGAACTCTGCATCTGATAGATTGTTGACTCCATTATATCTGGATCTCTGTTCTGTTCTCTCATAGGTTTTCTGCTTCTTTGTCTTCCCATTTTTGCTGCCTTTCCATGTCTGTTTCTATGTAATCAGCAAAGTTCCTAAGTCTCCTGGTCTTATTAGTGTGTATTTGTGAATTAGGTGTCCAGTGGCACAGTTCTGGGAGGGGTTCAGCTGCAGGCCAAATTTAGCCCAAGCCTCTACCCCTCCAGGGCCACCTGTCAAGATTCAGCAAGCAATCCACAGATGCTGTGCTTATAGTTGCCTCAAAAGGTCACACCAGAAACCAAAGCTAGCTACCACCAGTGTGAGTCTAGGTGCTGCTCAGCAAGGAGCACCTGACTCACTGAGGATAGACCTGGATGTGTCTTGGGAGGGGCTGTGAGTTGGGGAGGCAGGGTTTCAGGGAATCCTCTGGGTGGCGTGACCTCTGTAATCCCGTTTGATGATGTCACAGGTATGGCAGCATTGTCTGTATCCTGGGAGGAGGAAGGGTTCAACAGGGAACAATGGATACCACTGGCACTTCTGTACAGAGCAAGTCTCACCTCAGCCCTTACTTCGACAATGTATCCTATAGTCCCTAGTGTCCCCTGTGCACTGCCAAATCAGCACTGGTTATCAGAGTGAGTAGGTCCGTCACTGCAAAAATCTGAT
Organism: Pteropus vampyrus; assembly: GCF_000151845.1. Taxonomy (NCBI): domain Eukaryota; kingdom Metazoa; phylum Chordata; class Mammalia; order Chiroptera; family Pteropodidae; genus Pteropus; species Pteropus vampyrus. The sequence goes on along the minus strand of NW_011888861.1, from coordinate 944,833 downwards.
CACAGAAGGAGCTTCTTTAAGAGGCGTCTGCCACGGCCACAGCCTCCGTCTCACTCAGCTGCTCAGGATCAGGCAGCACTGCATCCTCCCCCCATCCTACCTTCTGCCATTGCAGGATACTTTCTTGACTTTCTCCCTATTTGTATGGCTTGTTCATCAAGATCCCAGGTGATTTTTCCTTGGTGCTGTTCCTTGTTTCCATCACAATTTTGATTTGGTCATCAGAGGGACGAACTGAGACTCTATTATCTATGCTATTTTTTCCTCCCACTATTGAATTCTTTAAATTTTATTTTATTATTAGTTTCAAGTGTACAGTACATTGGTTAGACATTTATATAGTTTATAAAGTGATCCCCCTAATTGCTCTTTCTCTCCTCTGGCTCTCCACCTGACCATTGTATTAATGCTAACTCCATTCCCTATGCCGTGCTCCGCATCCCCATGACCATCTATCAGCTCCTAATTTGTACTTCCTTAAACTTTCATCCCATTCTCCCATGGAATATTAGTCAGCCATAAAAAAATAAAAATAAAGTGAAATCACTATTGACTTTTGACCTGTTCTGTGGACCTTACAACTTTTTCCTCTAGCCAGATACTACCTTACTATTGCTTCTTTCCAGGAATAAAACTGAGTAAAGATTGGGACCTGCCCTTTAGTAACTACAGGAATGCTGTTTGCTGTTCATGGCACTTACCCACAAAGTTTTTCAAGCCCTTTCCCTACAGCTACAGCATCCTGATGTTCGTGAGTGAATTTTACATGGTCAAAAGAAGAAAACTTAGTGAAAAATCCTAAAATCCCAATATTCTAAAACTAACCTTTACATTCTCAATGAACAAAACCACTTACCATAAGAGAAGACAGGGTCCTTATGAAATGAAAGTGGAGCTCAAGGTATTGAATTAGAACTAGTGATATGTAGCTGGCCTAGAAAGTAGCTTTACAAAAAGATAACAAAAGATCTGGACCTAATTTCATTATGTGATCAGCTTGACTTTCTACCCTCTAACCACAGTTTTTTATAATTTTTTTCCAGAAATAGACTTTATTACATGATATATGTTAGGGTGGGGGAGGGAGGGGTAGGAAGAGAACAGCTACAGTAATGACATTTCCTTCTTTCCAAGACATGCTAGTTTAGTAACAGTGACAAAACTCTAGCACTTTATCATAATCCCCCCTTTCCAGAGAGTAGATACATTACCTGAATTTTATTTCCTCAAAGTGCATTCCTCAGCACTTCAATATTGTGCTGAAAGCAAACTTATTTTATACTATGGCATATTCAAATGAGCCAAGAAAGAAAAAAATATATGTCCAGCCCATCTGCCAGATTTGGAAGGGAAGAGAGCATATAGGAAGAATGTGTGCCTACATGTAGAAGAGAGAATAAAGGGAGAGAATTCTGTTAAAAGCTCTTATAAGCATGAGGTGTTACCAATGGTAGTATATGAAGCAGTGCCTATATCCTCCATGAGACAGGGGGGAGTGGAGGA
>NW_011888861.1:928372-943280 GCF_000151845.1 Pteropus vampyrus | reverse complement strand
GTAGATACATTACCTGAATTTTATTTCCTCAAAGTGCATTCCTCAGCACTTCAATATTGTGCTGAAAGCAAACTTATTTTATACTATGGCATATTCAAATGAGCCAAGAAAGAAAAAAATATATGTCCAGCCCATCTGCCAGATTTGGAAGGGAAGAGAGCATATAGGAAGAATGTGTGCCTACATGTAGAAGAGAGAATAAAGGGAGAGAATTCTGTTAAAAGCTCTTATAAGCATGAGGTGTTACCAATGGTAGTATATGAAGCAGTGCCTATATCCTCCATGAGACAGGGGAGGAGTGGAGGACATTATTTGAGGTAGAATAGAAGAAAAAATGAGCATTTAAAGAAAACCTGTGGTAGTACCATATATTTTAATGTCCTCACTCTATAGGTCATAGTCTATGTTTTAAGGTGGCTTTTTTGCAGTTGAGTTTAGTGCCTATTCTCTAGGTGATAAGCCTCAGCTTCTCCCAATTAAAAAATAAGTAAAAATAAATATACATTTTTAAATGACAGCAAAAGGAAAAATGATTTACAGCCACCATCTGGATAGCAGTACAGAAAGCCCACTCTGCAATTGAAAGCCCACTTGTTTAAGATGTAAACTGCCAGCCAGTAAAGGTCAGATCTCGGGGCTGAGATGGCCATGAGCAGCTTCTTTCCTGAAGACAGAAGGCCCTTCTTTCAACCACTGTCAGAACCATAAGGCCCTTTGAGTGTCCATAGCCTCATTCCTCATGCCTGGATGATTCTCTCACTTTGTTTGGCCTTGTCCAGCCTCATCTACCCTCCTTGTTCTCCACCTGGGCAGCAATGCAAGGGCAGCAGCCTGAGGGAAGGGAAGGTGAATTCAGAAACATGGGATCAGTGGAGAGATTAGGCTGTCAGCCTCCAAAGCACTTTCCCGTTGAAGAGAAGATAAGTAGGAAAAAATGAATGAGAATACTAGGCATGGCAAATGGTGCATGAGATTTGAAGAGAAGGGGAAAACGGAAAGGCTGTGGGGTATAGAAGGGTGGAGAGAAAGGGTTTTGGGGAGAGCTAGAGGAGAGTAAAAATGGTGTCAGCAGGCAGTATCTGAGCCAAGCCTCTGTCTGCCTTTGACTGACCACCTGAGTGAATTTTAGGGTCCAGAATGGACAGTAAGGAGTCCACTGGCCCCATATGAAAGCACCATACTTGGTCAGGTCCAAGCCCAAAGCCCCATTCACCTGGTTATTTCCAAGGTGGCAGATTCTACCCCCAGGCCAGCCACTCTGTTCATCTGTGAGAAATTCCATGGAGGTGAAGACAGTGCCTGGTACATAGTGGGCATTCTACAATTATTTAAGGAAGTAAACTGAATGATGCTTCCCCTCAACTTACTTCTGGGTTATTAATTCAAAGCACACGGCAGTTCTTATTTTCTGGGTTATTAATTCAAAGCACAGCGGCAGTTCTTATTTTCTAACAAGGTGGAGCTGAAAGAGGAAATTGAGGCCCATCCTATCCCCCTCGTAAGTGTTTTTGAAATTTTTTCTAGCAGGGAAAACATCAAATGTCTTTTTAGGCGGAAGTTCCAATTGGTAAACCAGGTAAAAGAAAAGCTGCTTTGGCTGAAGCATGAGCGGGCCTTAGCATATGCCTACTTTACCACCACCCCTCACCTTCCCTTTCCCCAGCTGTACCCCAGGCTCCTGTCAACTCCTTAAGGCACTGTGGGCCATGATTGAAAATGTACTGCTCTAAAACATGATACTGAATGGCTGTCTTCAATACCTTGAACAAGATTGGCTGAAGAGAAAACCAGAGCCATACAGAATGCCAATTCTTAAATAGGAGGAACGGACTCAACAACAAAACACAAACAACCTGATTTTAAAATGAGCAAAGGATTTGAACAGATATTATTCCAAAGAAAATATACAAATGACCAATAAGGATAAAAAAGAAACTCAACATCGATAATCATTAGGGAAATGAAATCAAAACCACAGTAAGATACCACCTCACACCCATTAGGATGACTACTACGAAAAAGAAAAAAACAGGGGTTGATGGGATGTGGACCAATTAGAACCCTTATATACTATCTGTGGGAATGCAAAGTAGTGCAGCCACTATGGAAAACAGTATGGCAGTTCCTCAAAAATTAAAAATAAAATCACCAAAGGATTGAAAGCAGGGATTCAAAGAGATATATGCACACCCATGTACATAGCAGCATTATTCATAATAGTCAAAGGTGGAAGCAACTCAAGTGTCCATTGACAAATGAATAGATAAACAACATGTGGTATATACATCCAATAAAATATTATTTAGTCTTAAAAAGGAAGGAAATACTGCCACATGCTACGACATGGATGAACTTTGAGGACATTATGCTAAGTGAAATAAGCCAATCACAAAAGGACAAATACTGTATGATTCCACTTATATGAGGACCCTCGAGTAGTCAGATTCATAGACACATAGAGTAGAAAAATAGTTTCCAGGGCCAGGGGGAAGAAGCAATTGAAAGTTATTGTTTAAAGAATTCAGAGTTTCAGTTTTGCAAGATAAAAAGAGTTCTGAAGATGGAAGGTAGTGATGATTGCACCATAATAAAAATGTGCTTAAAACTACTGAACTATATACACTTCGAAATGGTTACAATGGGAAATTTTATGTTATGTGTATTTCACCACAATTAAACATTTTTAAAGGCAGAGAGGATAGGGAAGGAAAGAAAATATCTGTATATCTTGGGATTGGGCCCCAGTGCTGGGAGGCTATTTTTCATGGCTATATTCCCTACACAAAGAAACCATGTAAGTAATTCATCCAACAGCCCCCACTTCCTCATCATGCCCCTCTTCAAACTCCATGTCTCAGAGGGCTGAATTTGAATCTGCTATTCAGGTCAGGTTCCATTACTGACACTAATTGCCCTTACGTGGACAGAATTTGAATTCTTTTCATTTTAGTTCCATTCTGATCTCTTTCTTCATGCTTTAACAAACCCCATCAGGCAAGAACATGGGAACAGGCAGACAGGTACAATTTTAATCTAAAAGTAGTCCTGCGCTTGTCTTCTCTTGAGTGGTCCAGACATGCTCTTTTCTGAAAAAATATTGATTGGCCTGTTCTGCTCACTCAGCCTGAGCAGAACAGTTAAGTATGAGGATTCCAGCTATGCTGGCCTTATACATTCTATTAACATTATGTTAATTAACTGAAAAGCCACACATCGATTTTTCGTGAGATGTTCCAAAGATTAAATATCAGTGGATAGACCCAGCTAAGCCTAATTTACTAATGGATTTTTAAGTTATATGGAGAGAAACACTTCAAGGGAAAAGTAATATTCCATTTACCAGAAGAAATTAAAAACTTTTCCAACTAATTTAGAGAATTTCCATGCTCCAATAAAGCCAAAAAAAAAACTATACATAGCCTTATATTTTCCCTTTAATTATTGTAGAGAAAGATCCATTGGAAAAAAATTGATCTCAAAGCATGGCCCCAAGTAAAACTAGTTATGGAATATCCAGGAATTGTGGATCAAAATGAACATAATTTGTTGAACTTGGGCATTAATATCTATTTTGTCAAGGCTCTGAACAAGGCTAATGTCAAAATATGTTTAGTATTTATAAAAAGGTTATGTATTTAGGAGAGTAAAGGAAAATTCCTTCCAATTATTCAATATAGCACCCTGCTAGGCACTGGGACCCAAAAGCAAATGACACGTAACCATTCCTAGAGCTCAGTCTAATTAAAAAGTCACTGCTAATCCCTTCAGTAGATAGAATTTAGTGATCTGACTTACCCAACTTCTCCTTAAAAATTCCTTTTAACTCACAGTCAACATTATCATCATTCCTTAGTCTGGTTTCCAGGCAGGTTTCCTGAAGCCACAGTAGTGTGGTTGTACAAAGAGAGTAAAAATACTAGAAACAAAATAATAGTTTCTGTGAACACCCGCAACACATATTTTGTACCACAGTCCAGAACATATTTCCTGGTTCAAGAGGATACTGGGAGGAGCTTTGGGAGCTCATAATGGCCTTTCATTGACTCCTGTGGCTCTAGCAGTATCATCATCTGCCATAATGTGTCACTCCAGTCCCAATGGAGGGGAAGTCCTGCGATTCACCAAAAACCAGTTTTTACTTTCTCCTGAGCACGCCAACTAGCCTACATTTCCCAGCCTCCTTTGCAGTTACATGGCCCTGTGATTGCATTCCAGCCAAAGATTGTGGGAATAAGTGTGTTACACCATTCCCTGGCCTGGCCCATGAAACCTCTTGCATGATCCCCTGATCACGTTCTCTCTGTTCCTGCCTGGTAACTAGTTGTCAGTGCCTGGGGCAACCTTAGAAGGCACATGTTGAAGATACCATAGCCTCTGTCAGCCTGGGTCCATGAATAACTTCATGGAGCAAGATTTTCCTTACTCCCCACCCCCTCACATACACCACTCTACTCAGGTCGACTACCATGACCCACCAACTGGTCTTTATGTCAACAAAACTTGAACTATTATGTTAAGCCACTGAAATTTTAGAGTTCATCTGTTTCAGCTAGAGGCATATTTCCTGAAAAGGTAATAAAGCTTATATTTTGAGACCACCCTCTTTCATGGTCCCCTTCAAAGAACTTGGAAAAGACCCTGGCAATGAGTTCACGTGGTCATAAGCGTTTTTCTAAAATTCGCAGAAGGAAAATATTTTAAGCACAAGTGGCCAAGACTACTTTCTCTGTACTCTTTGATTTCTCTTTCATTATACTTAACTTTGTGAAGTAACTTATACTTATTCCTAGCTGTACTAGAATTGAAACGGCTTTCTAGGACTTCTCCTACAGCCCTCTGTGCCAACTCACCTGATATCCAAACACAAAGGAGCAGGACCAGAAGCTCTAACTCAACATTTACAGGTCCTATAGTACCTGGTACTGCAGGGACAAATTGCAGAGAACAAAGTTTGAAATGTACCCTGACAGAAGATTCTCCATGGGAACCCCTTCTAATCGTTAGACATGTAAACTTACGTGTAAGCAGACAATTTGGTTCTCATCAACACCTAGTCAAAACAGAGATTGTCTTTTGTCAGTATATACAATTATAAATGTGCCATATATTTTTTTTCCTTTTAGTACAGGAATCACTCAAAATAGAATCTTTCAGAATTCTTGTGTTTGTTGAGCACTAGCTGTAGGAATACTACAAAGAGAGCATTATGTGTATTGTCTTTATTCTTTTATTCATCCTAACAATAATTGAGAATTAATTTCAATTAACACTCCTAGAAGAAAGACCAAATTATGTTTTCATTCTCTCTATACAAAGTAATATTAGAAAACCATTGTCATATGAAGAAATGAACAAAAAGTATGCCACCAAAGAAAGTAAAAAAAAAAAAAATAAAGGTATTAAAGAGGCATGTCAGACAATTAATAAAAATATAGTTATTTTTCTGGGCTTTGTAGTATTTATCAGCTTGTTAAAAATGTAAGTTATTGTGATTCACTTTATTATTCTAAAGAAATAGTACCTTTTGTGCTAAATTTGATATTCATGATTATATATTCTTTTCTTAAAGAGCCCCCAACATTTTATTTCCTTCAGGCCCCACTAAACCTAAATCCATCCCTGACACAGCATCTCTCTACTGATATTACTCTACTGATATACCTTCAGTACCACCCAGGACTGCTAGGTCCACAGGAGAACTGCCCTCAATTTCAGTACTCTAGGGCATCTCTAGGGATCAGCCTCTTCACTTTGGCCCATCCTCATACTAGTTCTCTCTCTCAGGAAACAGGACACTGGTTCTCCAAAGCTGGACAGAAAGGCAATATGGAGGCATTTTCTCCTCTGTGCTAACAATGGTCGCTCCCTTCCAACCAGTATTCTGGACTCAGCATAGCACCTGCGTTCTAGCTCCCAGCCAGACACAGTGCCAGCTGTTACTCTTGGGGGCCAATTGTCAGATTCAATATAACCAGTCACTGTATCTCCCCGAGCTGGTCGGGCTAGCTCAAACCTGGCCTGCACACCAATAAAACTGCCAGATATGCCAAATATGTCTAAAGTCTCCTTAGCTACCCAGTTTGGGCACAGCTTCCATTCTTTCTAGCCAAAAAATGAGGTAATGAAATCTCATTTGGTCCTGTGAGTACATGAGCAGGATTTCTTCCCATCTTATGGGTAAGAGAACTAGACCTTACCTGGGACAGCTTCAGTGACTTTTCTAGGGTCACATAACCTACAAATCACAGACTAAGCACTGAAACCGAAACCTTCTGCCCCCTGAGTCTGCAGCCCCTCAATCCGCTGAGATAAAAAAGCACTGATTTACAGAAGGGTTGGGCACAGTAAAGATGCTAAAACATTAGCACAACTGCTGAGAGTTTTCAGAAGATTCAGAGCTGTTTTTTTGTTTGTTTGTTTGTTTGTTTGTTTGTTTGTTTTTTGTTCGTTTTGGGGTTTTTTTTAACAGATACAGAGAAAAAAAGGTTGGCACCTTCTACCAATAATGGATATGAAATGGGCCTTGACCTCCTAATTCTCAATTGAGAGGGAATCAAATAGATGACCCTATGATGCTTTTCTATTTGAAATAATCATCAGTACTATCATAACCAGAATGGCAAAGTATATCTTCTTTGCCAAAAATACCAAAATGTACTCCAGGCTGTTGTAACATCAGTTCCCCTACATTATAGATGAAAGAGTGATTTCTAAAACTATTGTACAGAGCACAGTAAGAAAGAAAAAAGGGAGGAAAGGACAAGGATCTGATTTTAAACAAAGAGACTGAGCAGCTTAACTCATGAGAGGCATAGCCACAGCAGAGGAGATGACTTTGTGGTGAGAACATTTCTTGGTGGGTCTTTGGTTGAGGAAGTTGGGGCCCTCCCACCCTGCTACTCCCGGGAGCTAACTAAAAGGAAAGATGCAATAGGAAAGAGTTGCATTTCTGCCTAGGATTTTAGGTGTTGCACACTGACAGCTTGAGAGACTTGAGGTGAGATAGATGAGGGACCTAGAAAGGAAGAAGGAGAAGAAGTAGAAGGAAAGTCTTGGGGAAAAGATAGAGGTTCAAGAAGAGGCTATAGCAAAGTAGGAGACGGTGGCTCAGTAGTGTGATACATTTGCATGGTGACAGGTGGTTGTAAACTTAGTGTGGTGAGCACATCAGAAGATATGTAAATGTCGAATCACTATGTTGTACACCTGAAACTAATATAATATTGTATACCAACTACATTCCAATTTAAAAAAGAAAGGCCACTGAATATTTTAAACAAGGAAGTCTACAATTAATTTTAAAGGATTTGCACTGTAATTTTATCACCCTTCCATTCCAACCCTTTTCCCTAAAACCCCTAGTAAAAATCCGCTCTCCTCAACAGATCTTGTCAGATCACTTTTGGGAGAAGGGACTGGGGTTAGGTCCTGTAGGAGAAAGCTGGTCCGAGAAGAAATCAGTCTCAGCAGGCAAGAGTGATGACCAGCTGCAGCCCCAAGTGCCTGGAGAATGATGTCTGTCAGAAAATGCAACACATATCAGAGAATACTTTTAGAAACATGTGAGATAGAGACTCGAACCATCTTATCTGGATATTAAAGGATGACCACAGAATTTTGCAGAAATTGGAGCTGTCTGGGATGTACAAGCGTAATATAGAATAGCTCACTAATCAGCTGATAGTAGTCTTTGACACTTAGCATAAAGTCAAAGACATGCAAGAACAGAAGCCAATAGATCCAAAAGATTTAAACAAGGGACATAGCTAGTGGCACAGCTAGAATTAATGCAGATGATCTATCTCCCTGTTCATAGCCCTTCCCAGAATACCACTTATTATGACCTGAATTGTGTCCTCCCCCCAAATTCGCATGTTGAAGCCCTAACCCCCAGTGCCTCACAATGTAACTGTATTTGAAGATAGGGTCTTTATATAAGTAAATTAATTTAAATGAGGTCATTGGGGTGAACTCTAATCCTATATAACTGGTGGCCTTATAAGAAGACTAGAATAGGACACACACACACAGAAGGAAGACCATATGAAGACACAGGAAGAAGGTGACTATCTACGAGTCAGGGAGATCTTTGTCTCACAGCTCTCAAAAGTAACCAACCCTGTCAACACCTTGAATTTGGATTTCTAGCCTCCAGAAATGTGAGACAATCAATTTCTGTTGTTTAAAGCAGAGGTCCCCAACCTTTTTGGCACCAGAGACCGTTGCTTCTCTGAGAACGTAATGCCTGATAGATAATTCGAGGTGGAGCTGAGGCAATGATGCTAGCGCTGGGGAGCGACTGCAAATACAGATGAAGCTTCACTTGCTTGCCCGCCGCTTGCTTCCTGCTGTGCGGCCTGGTTCCTAACAGGCCACGGACCGGTACCGGTCCACGTCCCGGGGGTTGGTGACCCCTGGTTTAAACCACCAAATCTATGGTACTTTGTCAAAGTAGCCTTAGCAAACTAATACATCATCCTCCCTCCCATGAAGTCAGACAAGTCCTGTCCCCACATATCAAGCAAGGCAATCAAAAAAAAAAAAAAAAATCAAAGTATGAACAAAAATCCTGGGATAATTTGCACTTTGTATTTTAAGTAATTTGATCCACCTGCAAACCAAATTTACTCTATATATACAATATATTTTTGCACAGACACTTGTAGTGTCAACAATAAAACCCTGTTGCAGGCTGAAAACAATAAAAACAATCCATGTGCTCTTTTGGTCTGGTCACTGAGAGAACAAAATATTAGCATTATTTAGAAATAAAAATTATTTTGTACTTCATTAGTCGATTCTATATTTCTAAGGAATTTTTATATAGCATCTAATCTTGTAAAACTTAGTTCATCACCCAGCAGTTGACAGTGATGTGGAATAGTTGGTAGTGTGTCCTTCATCATGTTGCCTTTAAGATTTTTACGGGTTTGGGGATCATTGTTATTTATTGCTGCACTTTAAAATTAACCTAGTGTGCCTAGTGTGTCATTATGATCTTTAGCCTTTACCATTATCAAAAAGACAGTGTAAGAACAAGAGGCTACTCACAGGACTGTGCACAGGTACAAGCCTTATTTCATTGTATCTAAAAGGTAACATGAAACATGACTGAAAATATGTATAAATTTTCACCTCCAGCTGAGAAAATTTATCCCACTTATAAGAGTATATTTAAAAGTTTTCCCCAAATCAAACTACATGCACCCCAAAAAGACACCCTCTTCTTTCCTCTATTGCACCCTCAGAATTAATGCACATGGTAGACGCCGTTTTTAGAGTTACCTCTTCTGATCTACTGGGTGCGGAAAGAACAAAAATGACTTCACCTCTCACACTCATGTGCTCTTCCTCCACAACAGCTCTGCGGAGCTTTGGACAAAAGTGGCAATCCAAAGAAGTACAGAACTAAATGGTGTTGGGTCAATTGGATACAGATAAGGCAAAACATAAGAGTATATCCTTATCTCACAAACCAAATTATTTCCTAGACCAGAGCCTCTTTTAAACTTTAAAGTGCATCAAAAGATGTTGTAAATTGCAGACTTGAGGAGGTCTGGGATGGGTCCTCACATTCTGCATTTATAAAAAGCTCTAAGGTGACGTTGATGCTATGGTTCATGGAACACATTCTGAGAAGGAAAGATCTAGATATATAGATTTGTAATTATTAGAAAAAATGTAGAGTACATTTTATAATTTGAGAGTTAGAACTTTCTACAAGAGGTTTAAAAAAAGACAAACAGGTTTAAATGCATAAAACTTTAAAACTTCTATATGATGAAAACTTCTGTATAATAAATAAAGTTGAAGAACAGTAAGAAACTGATAACATATACAACAAAAATTTCTTTTCAGAATATATAAAGAACTTCAAATCACAAAAAAAAGTAGAAATCACAGGAGAATTACAATTTACCAATAAACATGAAATTACATCAAGTTTACTAGTAATCAAGGAAATGGAAATTGCAACCACATGAGATATTTTCTATTCACCCAGTTGTCAAAAATAAAAAATAATGTTAAGTTAGCATTTTATAATCTGTTATTGTGAATTTTAAGGCACTACAGCTCCAAAAAAGGGAATATGTATGTAATTGTAGATTTCATCGTAAAGATGAGGAAACTGATGCTTAGAGACATGAAATGATTTGTCCAAAATCACTTACTGTAGCAACTAATCTAGAATGGTTGCTTCCTAGCAGGCAGTTTTGTTTCGGAGTTAAGAGATATCAGAGTTATTAGGGAGATATCAAAACGTTTCAGTGGCATACTGCAATTCATAAAACAGCAAGACCTATCATTCTATCCCATTTATCATTGTTGGCAACTGTGAGAATGTAGATAGAATTCAATTTAGTTTTGATAATATCTTCTTTTTATGTATATTCACAGCATAATTTATGTATATATATCTTGTGATCATACTGTGAAATAACTGTATAAAATATTACATAAAAGTATTTATTAGCATTATATAAAGGTATTTTCACTTTTAAAAAATACACAATTTTAATGATTTCTTAATGGTTTATCATATGATAGGATGTCATAATTTATTGAAAACATCTCCAACATTGAACATTTGGCCATGTCCCCCTCTTCCTTGCTTTTGCTATTCTAAATACCATCTTGATAAACAAATAAATCTGTGTTAGCAACTAGGATATTAGGATATTATTTCTTTAGGATAATCACTGAAAAGTAGAATGTGAATCAAAGAGTGGAAACATTTTAAATCTTTTGACATACATCAGGAAATTTCTTTCCAGAAAAACTATGCCAATTAAGGCACATACCGTCAATGTATGAATATTATTATTTTTTAAATAAATAATGTGACTCCTGAAAAATTTGTTGTTCAAGTGTTTCGTTTGTTAATTACTAGTGGGGCTAAACACTTTCACACATTTATTAACCCATTCTCTGTGAGAATTTTCTATCCACTTCTTCTGCCTCTAATTGCTGTTGCATTTCAATGTCTTTTTTGCCCATGTACACTTTTTACATATTTAGAATATTCATTTTTGATGTCTAACCAAATTGTACACCTAAAACTAATATAAAATAGTATTGAATATCAATTTTAATTGAAAAATTAAAATTAAAAAATTCACTTTTGTCTGTCATATTTTGGTTAAGTATTTTCTTCCCACATTTTGCCTACTTTTCTTATCTCTAGTTTAATCCATTTATTGGTTGGTTTAAAAAGGAGCAACCAGTTTCCACTAACTCAAACTTGCTCCTGACTTAAAACCTTTTGTTTCCTGATCACTTTCCTCTCAAACAACGCAGGAGCCTTGTTCTACTCTGAGCTACTCTTCTGAAATCAGTGTTTTAGTTCGACATCTCCTGAATAGTTAGACAAAGGCACCCATATGCTTGTATTCCCCAGCATCTCCCCCTTGCTATTCTTGAGAATAGATTATAGTTATCTGTTCTGCCAAATACCAAAGACACACTGTCTCCTTTGGAGGGTCATCTCTAGGTCATTCTCATGAAAGGAGGAGGTTAAGTTGAAGTGAATGTGACAGCCAGGGAGCTGGTCTCAAAATAAGATATGAGTCCCTGGGGTCAACTCACCAGGGTGCCTACAAGTATCTGGAGAAGTAAAAAGGTCTCTTCAAGGACAGAGATGGAGTTAGCAGCAAGGGTCCTTTAGAATGAGTGCCCCCTACTCTGCATCCTGTGAACTCTACCTCTCCAGAGACAATGTCTGAAGGGGTCATGACCCATTCTTTTACCACAAAAGACAGACTTTTCCAGTTCTCAGAAGAATGTGAGGCTGAGGTATGCGTCTCCTCCAAGTTCATTGCTCTGTCTTCTCTCTCCTGCCCCTCACAACTTGGCGGGGGTCAGTGGGAGTGGGTCTGACTAATAGATTTGAGTCATGTAACCTTCTGAAAATGCTAATGAGAAAGAGAAGGGCCCCAGGAAGCATCAAAATGCTGACATGATTAGGGATATGTTTGAACCTGTGCAGAGTAATGTGGCATATTTATCAGGCAATTGTCCATGCATGCTGGGTCTCCTTGAAGATGCAACGAGCACATGAGCTCATGGATGTCATGAATCTTGTGTTTAATGGGAAGATTATTATAAGTTTAAGTTAAAATTTTGTTCCACCATCTACTACATGTTGTTCAAATAGGCACAAATCTGCTTTATTTTTGAAGGTTGCTTCTAGAGGAAGGAATGGTAACAGATCAAGGAAGTCAATACTTGACTTTTGTTTCTTACACTTTCTCTTTGCTTTATACACTTTTTGCATTTTCTGGCTCGATTCTTTCTTTGTCCAAACCATTTCCCACTATCTAATAGAATCATAGATTCATAGAATTGAGAATTGAGAATTGAGAAGGATCTTGGAAACCATATGGCCCAACTGCCTCATTTTACAGTTAAGGAAACTAAAGCTCAATGAGGTGAAATGAGCTGCCTAAGATCACACTTCTAGAGAGTGGCAGATTCCCCCAACCAGAATGTCCTAGCCACCAGGTTACCTACAAATTATCACAGCTCCCTTGACCACTGCTCTGTTCTGTTTTCCCTCAGCACTTAAAGTATATGTAGCCGAGATGTCCCTGTAACACACATGATGTGATGGAGTCCTTCTCTGGCTGTTTCACAAATACGAGCAAAAACAAATTTGCATTTTGAACGGTCCCCAGATATCATTCCACTCTGTACCCTCAGGTTCCTAGCTGTGTTTTGCCCCAAGAATTATGTTATTCTCAGCAGGCAGTGCTTCTGCACACAGGTCTTACCTTCCCAGTTAGGCTATAAGAAATTGAAAGACAAGTAGGACCAAGTCTTTTCATATACATTGTATAGAACCCAATCATGAGTTATATATATTTCTTATAGAATCCAGAATCTTTTCCCTTCTTAATCCTCCCTTTCAAGCAAACAAAATATATGTGCATATATTTTTTCACAGTGATGGCAGAGTAGGGGAGCTAAAATCTCAGGGCTATGTAGTAAGACAGACCAGAGTTCAAATTCTATTTTTGTCACTTACCAGCTGGGTGAACTTAGATAAATTACTTTATCTATTATGCTTCTGTCAACTCGTTTACAATGGGATAATAATAGCAGTACCTACTTCATTAGGTTGTCATGAGAATTTATGAGAACTTATTTTTGCGTTCTGTAAGACATCTGTATACACACGCATGCACACATGCTCACATACATACACACAGTATATAAAGTATTTAGCATAGTGCCTAAAGTCAATGCTCAGCAAAGGTTAATCATTATTATACATACAAACTAAAAAAAAAAATTAAACCTATTACTCATATGGCTAATTGGCTTATTGAATGACTAAAATCCATGTGGAACAAACAGGAGATGGCTTTTATTTTCTTTCCCAACCATAGCCTTCAAACACACTTCTTCAAATATTTCCTTTCTCCCTTTGACAGCCTCACACTTCTGGCAGGTAATCCTGAACTCCATGAGGTTATTTGCTTGGAGGCACACCCTCTAGGCCCCAGTACTCCCACTGGGCTGATAGATCATTACTCTTAATTCCCTTTTTCAGTGAATTCTAGGATTTTGTTTAAATGGCCTACATGTATTTGTGGGGTGGGTGAGGGTTAAAGGATGGACCTGGAGATGCTTAGCCCCTAGAAGAGAATCCTGGCAGCCCCTTGGCTACTGTCCTGTGATGTGGAGGTGCTCAGAGCCTATTGTCCTCAGCTTTGGAGTGATAGGCAAATTCTAAGGCAACAGGAAACATTTCATTTCACATTCTTTCACACGTTTCTTCTGGGGACCAGCTGAGAAAGGATGCTTTTCTCTAAGAGTTACTGCAGCACCTTCTTCATCATTCTCTAGAGAAAAAAAACCACAAATCTCTGATTTCCTGGGAAAGATGGCACAGGAAGAGGTGAAGTGTTTAAGAGTTTTACCCTTTAATACAGTCCCATTGCCGTCTTACTTTTTTCCACCTGAGAAGTTTCTTCCAACCTAATTCTAACCCATTTCACAGTCAGAAATCTGTGAACATCTTGCTAATTTGTTATCATAGCCTCAGTGGTTTATGTAATAAAAAGCGCTTCACAGCTTAAGGATGCAAGGCTTTGACACAGTTTACTTATGCGTGAAGTACCAGAGCCATCCTGGTGTCATCTCCCAAACTAAAAACATCATTCATTCATTCAGCACATATTTATTGTTTATTATGAGCTAGATTTGAAGGCTAAAACAGTGTTTAAGATGCACAAAGTCCATGTGAGAGCTCATAGAACTCCTAGTCTAGAGTCAGACAATTAACAAATAAATCATTGTAAATAGTGACAAGGATATAATCAAAAAGTTGTTACTTCAGAGAATAACATTAAGACCCACTTTACATCTATTTCCAGGAGATGACATTTAAACTGAGAGATAAAGAAGAAATGAAACCAGCCCAATGAAGAGCAGAGTGAGGGAGTTCTAAGGCACAGGTTATAGCATGGGCAAAAGCCTGAGGAAGAAAAGCACTTGGCCTGCTTGAAAAATTTAAGAAAGACCTGTGCAGCCGGAGTACAATGAGTGACAGTGAACAGCTATGGAGAAGGCTAAGCTGGGCAAGGTATTATAAACCACAGTACGAAATTTGAAATTCTAAGCATAAAGATAAGCCAGGGCTGGGTTTGGAACAGGAGAATGCCTTATCCTGCTTTTGGACATTGCAGCAGGCTTAATTGTGGCCTCCCAAAAGGATATTTCCATGTCCTAACCCCTAGAATCTGTGAATGTGACCTCATTGGGAAAAGAGGTCTTTGCAGAGATCCCTTTGCAGAACTCTATAGAGTCCTGCTGTCTTCACAAAAATTTCAAGATTGAATCATCTCCAGTGGGCCCTAAATCAAATGACAAGTGTTTTATTAAAGAGACAGAAGAGAAGACACAG
>NW_011888861.1:923361-927447 GCF_000151845.1 Pteropus vampyrus | reverse complement strand
AGTAACTCTTTAAAGAAATCACCACATCTACAATGTCATGCTCTCCCTACTGTTTTGTTTCCTTTTTTAAAATTAGCATTCTTTGAGCAATATTCAGTTTGACGGCTGAACTGAAATCTGCAATAAATGGAATCCAAGCAAATGAGCTCAGACTATTACACAAAGGCGGGAGTAGAGGAAGGAGAGGATGAGATGAGGGAAATGTGCAAGGACGATGTGACAGAAAGAGGAGGTTTTGGCTCCAACTTTGTTGCCATAGGCAGAGAATCTCCATAGAGTTCTGCTGTCTTCACAAAGATGTTTTTTACTTCACCCGACAGTCATTTTTGTCAGCCCTCCATCTCCGGCCTGGGGCTGAATCCCACGGCATACATAAAAAGCATGCCAGGACTGGAGGATTCCCCACCCTGGAAACAAATCCAAGGCTTTCGCATTCTGTGGCAAAGCACTGACTGAAAAATGCTTCCCAGTCACCCTTTCTCATTCCTTTCAGGCCACTGGTCACAGCATTTGCCAGCTCCAAACTCACTTTTTGTCCAAAGACTCAATACACCTATTGAGAGTGTGCTCAGGAATGGCCTTTCCTCTGTCTCTTTCTGCTGCAGCCAGGCAGAAAGCCCAGCAGGCTCTGTTTCGTGAGCTGAGCCCCAACCCGGGGAAGGACCAGGCCACATGGGGATTTCCCCTCATCTGCATTCAGCTCTCTTGCTTTGTATGCTCGTCCTCTGCCATGATAGTGTCCTGTTTACTTAGATCCACCTGTGCACAGCACTGTGCTGAGTATTGAGAGAAATGGGATAAAGAGCATAGGAATTTCAAGTTGTGGTAGGATTCCAAATAGCAACGTCCAGAAATCTAGTGTAGGTGAAAAATTCCAACCACCAGGTACCACCAGCAGGCATCTTTCGAAAGGGGATCTTCTGCTTACAGCCTGTAGGCAAACTGTTTTTGTCATCTAGTTTCTCTAGAATGTATAGTTGAGGTTCACCTAGCATCTACTTGTTATTTTTGTTTGTACTTTGGATGAATTCCCCTTTTCACTGATTTATATCTCCTCTCACCCCTCTCTTCTCTCTAGAATCACTCCCTTCCAATTTGCAGTGTTAAAGACATATCTTTATTCATGGTAGTATGAACATATACAATTATTGATAAACATACGTAGGGATTTTCCTCGTGTGTGTGTGTGTGTGTGTGTGTGTGTGTGTGTGTGTGTTGATATACATATTTTTTTACAAAACAGGATCCATGCTATATACGTGAATTTCCTTGCTATTTGTTCTCTCACTTAACAATTCATCATGAATATTGCCCCTGGGGAATGGATATAGTTCTAACTCATTCTTTTTGATAGATGCATTATGTTCCATGGTTATGTGACCCTCAACTTATTCAATTGTTCCTCTACTAATGGTTGTTGAGGTTGCTTCCACTACAAATACTGCCACTATGAACAATGTTGATGGAAAGTCCTTGTTTATATGTCCTTAAGTGTTGAGTTTGTGTTTCTATAAGATAGCTTCCTAGGAGTGGAATTCCTAAGCCAAGTATATGTATTTTAATTGAGGTAGATTTTGTTAGATTATTTTCCAACAAGACTACTGTGTTTCCCATTCCCACAAGCAGTAAATGAGAATGCTCTTTCCCCCACTTTCTAGCCAGCATTGGGCTTTAGTGCTATTTTTAAATTTTTAGCTAACAGTTGACTGAAAAAAATTTTAATTACACTGGCACATCAATTTGCATTTTCCTGATTACTAGGAAGATTGCTCATTTTTTCAAAGATTTATTGGCCATTTGGATTTTTTCTTCTACGAATTGCCTACATATGCCCTTTGTCCATTTATCTATTAAGAGGTTAAATGTATTTTACAAGCGAGTATGAGCTCTTCTATATTATGGATGTTAACCCTCTGTCATATTTCTCCCAGCATGTAATTTATCATTTGCCTTTCTTTTTTCACATAAGTAAATGTTAGTTTATATATGCTTATCTTTTATATGTTTTAAGACTTTTGTCTGACTTAAAAGGTCTCTTCTCTACTTAGACTCATCTAATATTATTTTATATTTTATTCTAAAAATTTCTACTCCTTTTATAAAGTATTTTTTAATTTTGAGAATTTTTCTATATGGTATGAAAGGGGGATACAAATTCTTTTTTTTTTTTCTTGATGAACAACAATTTTGCTAGCACTATCTTCTAGCTGTTAAACTGAAATACCACCACTCACATATTTAATAAGCTTTTGTCTCTATTCTGTTCCACTGATCTATTTGTCTTTTCTCATGCCACTATAACCCTAGTAAACATTTATGAACCCAACATAGGAGCACCTAAATATATAAAGCAAATATTGCCCAATATAAAGGGTGAGGAAGACTTTAACACCCTATTGACACGAATGGACAGATCTTCCAGACATAAAATCAACAGGGAAACTAAGGGCTTAAATGATATTCTAGACCAGGTGGATTTAATCAATATTTTTAGAGCATTTAATACCATAGCAGCAGAATATACATTCCTCTCAAGTGAACATGGAACATTCACATGTTAGTCCACAAAACAAGTCTCAGTAATTTTAAGAAGATTGAAATCATATGAAGCATTTTTTTCAACCACAATAGTATGAAACTAGAAATTAATTACAAGAAAAAAATACACAAACACATGGAAGCTACTAAACAATGAATGGGATAACAATGAGATCAAGGAAGAAATCAAAAGATATCTTGAAAATGAAAACACAATGACCCAAAACCTATGGAACATAGCAAAAGTAGTCCTAAATTTATATGAATACAGGGAAATTCATAGCAATATAGGCCTACCTGAAGAAATAAGAAAAATCTCAAGTAAACACTTAAAGGAACCTTACATCTAAAGGAAACTAGAAGGGGAAAAAAGCAAACAAAGCCCAAAGTGAATAGAAGGAAGGAAATAATAAAAACCGGAAAGGAAATAAATGAAATAGAGTCTTTAAAAAAGTATAAAAGATCAATGAAACCAAGAGCTGTTTCTTTGAAAAGATAAACAAAATTGAGAAACCAGACTTATCAAGAAAAAAAAAGAGAGAAAGGACCCAAATAAATAAAATCAGAAATGAAAGAAAACTGACAACTGGCTCCACAGAAACACAAAAGATTATAAGAGAATACTACTAGCAATTGCATGCCAACAAATTGAACAATCTGGAAGAAATGGATACATTCCTAGAAAAATACAATCTTCCAAGATTGAGTCGAAAAGAAACAGAAAGTCTGAACCAACCGATTACTACTAATGAAACCAAATCGGTAATCAAAAAACTCCCAACAAACAAAAGTCCTGGACTGGATGTCTTCACAGTAAATTTTACCAAACATTCAAAAAAGAATTAACACCTATTTTTCTCAAACAATTCCAAAAAATTCAAGATAAGGGAAGGCTCCCAAACTCATTCTATGAAACAACCATTGCCCTGATTCCAAAAGCAGGCAAAGACCTTGCAATAAAAGAAAATTATATGCCAATATCCCTAATGAACATCAATGCAAAAATTCTCAACAAAATATTAGCAAACCAAATTCAGCAAGACATTAAAAAGATCATTTATCATGATCAAGTTGAAATTAATTTTGGGACTCAAAGTTGGTTCAATATTCACAAATTAATTAATGTGAACACCACATTAACAAATTGAAAGATAAAAATCATGTGATCATATCAATAAATGCAGGGAAAGCATTTGAAAAAATCCAGCATTGATTTATGATAAAAACTGTCAGCAAACTGGGAATAGAAGGAACCTACCTAATCATCATAAAGGCCATATATAACAACCCCACAGCTACCATCATACTCAATGAGGGAAAACCTAAAGCATTGTCCTTAAGATCAAGAATGACACAAGAATGTCTACTTTCACCACTTGTATTTTAATATAGTATATTGAAAGTCATAGCCACAGCAATCAGACAAGAAAAAGAAATAAATTGCATCCAAATTGGAAAAGAAGAAGTAAAACTGTCATTATTTATAGATGACATGATACTATATAAAGAGAATCTTTATCATGTAAGATTCCACACACACAAAAAAAA
>NW_011888861.1:903248-923311 GCF_000151845.1 Pteropus vampyrus | reverse complement strand
GAAACAACCATTGCCCTGATTCCAAAAGCAGGCAAAGACCTTGCAATAAAAGAAAATTATATGCCAATATCCCTAATGAACATCAATGCAAAAATTCTCAACAAAATATTAGCAAACCAAATTCAGCAAGACATTAAAAAGATCATTTATCATGATCAAGTTGAAATTAATTTTGGGACTCAAAGTTGGTTCAATATTCACAAATTAATTAATGTGAACACCACATTAACAAATTGAAAGATAAAAATCATGTGATCATATCAATAAATGCAGGGAAAGCATTTGAAAAAATCCAGCATTGATTTATGATAAAAACTGTCAGCAAACTGGGAATAGAAGGAACCTACCTAATCATCATAAAGGCCATATATAACAACCCCACAGCTACCATCATACTCAATGAGGGAAAACCTAAAGCATTGTCCTTAAGATCAAGAATGACACAAGAATGTCTACTTTCACCACTTGTATTTTAATATAGTATATCGAAAGTCATAGCCACAGCAATCAGACAAGAAAAAGAAATAAATTGCATCCAAATTGGAAAAGAAGAAGTAAAACTGTCATTATTTATAGATGACATGATACTATATAAAGAGAATCTTTATCATGTAAGATTCCACACACACAAAAAAAAACTGTTAGAATTGATAAATGAATTCAGAAAAGTAACAGGATGAAAAATTAATATTCAGAAATAGGTTGCACTTTTATACACCGATAATGAACAATTAGAAAAAAAAAAACTAAGAAAATAATCCCATTTCCAATTGCATCGAATACAGTAAAATACCTAGAATTAAATTTAACCACAGAGGTAAAAGACCTGTACTCAAAAAATTATGTCATTAAAGAAAGAAATTGAATAAGATACAAATAAATGGAAAAATATGGTACACTCATGGATAGGAAGAATTAATATTGTTAAAATATCCATATTACCCAAAGCAATATATAGATTCAATGCAATCCCTAATAAAATACCAATGGCATTTTTCACAGGAATTTCATAGGAATTCAAACAAATATTTCTAAAATTTATATAGAACTATAAAAGACCTCAAATAGCCACAGCAATCTTGAGAAAGAACAAAGTTGGAAGTATTATGCTACCTGATATCAAACTATACTACAAGGCTATGGTAATCAAGTTATGACAAAGAAGGCAAGAATATACAATGGGGGTAAAGACAGTCTCGTCGATAAATGGTGTTGAGAAAACTGGACAGATGCATGCAAAAAAATGAAACTGAACCACCTTCTTACACCATATACAAGAATAAACTCAAAATGGATTAAAGACTTAAATGTAAGACCCCAAACCATAAAACTTTTAAAAGAAAACAGGCAGTAAATTCTGTGATATTGTTCTCAGTAACTTTTTCTGGTGTATCTTAGCAAGAGAAATAATAGAAAAAATAAACAAATGAGACTACATCAAACTAAAAAGTTTTTGCACAGGAAAGGAAAACATCAATAAAACAAAAAGACAACTAACTGAGTGGAAGAAGATATTTGCCTCTGATATATCTGATAAGGGGTTAATATCTAGAATTTATAAAGAATTCATACAATTCGACGACAAAAAAAACAAACAATTTAAATAAAAAATGGCAGAGGATGAATAGACACTTCTCCAAAGAGGACATACAGATGGCCAATAGACGTATGAAAAGATGTTAAAGGTCACTAATCATCATAGAAATGCAAATTAAAACCAAAAATGAGATATCACCTTACAACTGGCCAAATGGCTATCATCGATAAATCAAAAAACAAATTTTGGTGAGGATGTGGAGAAAAGGGAACACTTGTGCACTGTTGGTGGGATTGCAAATTGGTATAGCTACTACGGAAAACAGTTTGGAGGTTTCTCAAAAAATTAAAAATAGAACTACTTTATGACCTAGCAGTTGCTCTTCTGGATATTTATCCAAAGAAAACCAGCACACTAGTTCGTAAAGATATATGCACTCCTATGTTCACAGCAGCACTATTCACAATAGCCAAGTTATGGAAGCAACCTAAGTGCCCATTAATAGGTGATTGGATAAAGAAGTTATGGTACATATATACAATGTAATATTACTCAGACATAAGAAAAATGAAATCTTACCATTTGCAATGACATGGATAGACCTAGAGGGTATTATGCTGAGTGAAATAAGTCAGACAGAGAAAGATATACACCGTATGATTTCACTTTTGTGTGGAATATAAAAAACAAAAGAAACAAACAAACTAAATGAAAATAGATTCACAGATACAAAGAAGAAACTGGTAATTGCCAGAGGGGAGAGGGATTGGGGTGCTAGGTGAAAAAGATGAAGTAATGCAGAAGTACAAATTAGTAGTAATAAAACAGTCACGGGGATGTAGAGTACAGCATTGGGAACAGAGTCAATGTTATCGTAATAGCTGTGTGTAGTGCCAGATGAGTGCGAGAGTAATCGGGGGGTGGGTCACTTTATGTATTATACAAATGTCTAGCCATTGTACTATATATCTGAAACTAATATAAAATAATTTTTAAAAAAGAACCTCTCCTAAAAAACAAAGAATATGTAATGAGCACATCTCTATGTTACATAATATGTGTAATTTGTATAAATAATTGTCTCAAGTTAGAATTTCTTTATTATAAATAATATGACATTAAATGTTCTTACACATAAAAATAAAGTTTAAACTTAAGGAAAAAACTACCACTTCATAATGTTCTTGTAATCTACATGCCATGCAGGATATAAAATATACAGATGATATAAATTTTTATAGATTATTAGTTGAGACAGCTTATATTTTATAAGAAGTGCACAAAAATGCACACGTATCTTTACAATTCATGAGACAATGTTGCCTAAAAATCTGTCTTCAGTATCCAAAATTAAAATTTGTCTCCAAATCAAGATCGGATTTATTAAGGTATAGCTAGGATTTGAAGCAAAGTAAGAAAATGAAAATATATAAAATGATTTAATGCTAATATCATTAAAATAGAGATTTTTTTTCAGACAACAACCAAAATAATATTTAGAACACAGAAAGCGTAAGCCGTTTGATAGCAAGCTTTGATGCTGAATTTGATGCTGAATGTCAACTCTGCCCAGCACATAAAGTAAATGAGAATAAAATATTCCCTGAGTCTCCATCTGAAAGCCATAGGTAGAAAAGACTGGGAGAAAGCATAGCAGCCCCAACTGAACCTTCCAGGAAGTGGAAATAAGTCATAGGTGAAATAAAATGCCTGTGTTCCAGCTATCTGGTTCCTGGCTTCATAAGAGAGACAACTTTATATACCCCCAAAAGGCCTAGCCAGCAGCAGGATGAGCAGTATCCTGGCTCTTTCAAGCCCCGAGCATCCTTTCTTAGGCCTGGCTGTTTCCATCCAGTTAGTACAGGAAATGCACTGGGCATTTATTTTGCTGATACATACAACTTATTTGAGGAGTTCAAACCCTGAAATAGAACCAGGCAGGCACTGGATAAGCTATCATTTGCTGCAGGTAGGCATATCTTGTCATTATCACAGTGATTCTTACTTTTTCTTTCAGCAAGAAGTATTCGGGGCGTGTGCATGTGTGTGTATGTTTAATGGTTTAACTTTACTCAAAACAAATATTTCCCACTAGTCTCCAGAATGAAATCATACTCATTAAAATATTAAAAACAAGATATAAGAACATTTTATAATCTTTTATTTCAATCAGACCAAAAAGGATAATAACACTGAATATGTATACTGTGTTCAGATTTACAACTTTTTGACAATGTAGTTAACTTTGGGAATCTTCATTCATTTTCATTTTACAGGGTTTATTATTGGTTTAACTTTTACACAGTGATATCTGCTTTTAGAAGCACATATAACACACCTGCCTCAGACTGGGTATCTGCTAGGTGTTATCCTCTCTAGACTGAATGCTCCATGAAGCCAGGGGCTAGGCTAAGTTTGCAATCTAACTTCTTGCATAGTGCTGGGAGAGCACAGTCACTCCAGTAGGAGGTCAATGATTGTGTTATTTCATTTCATACTCCTAAGTCCTTGAGGTAGGGATTTTTATCTCCATTTTATAGATAAATAAACAAGTTCAAACCAGTTAAATACTGGTAGTCACAGAGTCAGTAATTGGTGACACATGTGAGTCATGACAACCTTTATTCAAAATGCCAATCCCCAAGTGAGATCAGAATCCTCACATTACTAGTCCTCACTGTGACACTGCCTTGAATGGGGATTAATACCAGAGGCAGGTCTTCATCTTGGGTAAAGGTACAGGAGGCGATTACATTGTCTGTGACTATCCTTATGAGAGACGCTGATGGCTCCATCACACCAGCGTGATTTCAGGGTATTGACCTTCGTTGCCCTCTGAGGCCTTGTCACTATCATGTTCAAGCCCAGAAATGAGTAATATTCTTGCTGGGGATTTTTCTGACCTCTTTCAAACTTCTAAGATCATTTGAGAGGAAATTCAGGAGGCAGGAAGGAAAAGAACCTAGAAAAAAAAGCAGTGAGAAGTACAAACGGGAAAGAACCAGCTCTAACATGGCAGCCAAATATCTAAATACTATCGTGTGCCAGGAGATTTAGATGAATCAACAGAGCTTTCTCGACGTTGATTAGAGTGGTGAAAACTGGACCTTGGAGGAAAGATTAAGTGGATTGTTGTGTCTAGGGAAGTGTCATAATAATAGTCTTCAGTTTCCCAAGGAGGTAAATCTCCATTTCTACGGACTGCAAAAAAGAAAAAAAAAAATTTTTTTTTTTAAAAAGGGGAAATAAATCTATCCCGAAGCAGGAGGCACTAAGATTGCTAAGAGAAAAACTGAATTTCATCAGTATCCTGGTGATTCTCAACCTGTTTGGGCTTGTCCTTCCTTGTTTTTGTTTGTTTTTATGACAGTTTTGAAAATCACCCAGGGGAAAAAAGACTGGGTGACATATATACACACGCGTTAAAATTAATGGGAATTGGAATTAATTTTGTTGCTAGTGACCAAGCAAGGGTTTTAAGGCCACACTCTGGCCAATGGGGCAGGCCAGCTTGGCAAGAAGGGACATTTGAGATGAGGACTTCCCAATGCATTCTTGTGACTAAGCTGACATTCACACGAGGTCTTTAGAGATGATCCCCACCTCAAGGATTTAGTTCCTGGCCTCCTAATACAGTACATTAGCCCCCTCTTATCCATGGGGAGTACATTTCAAGACCCCCAGTGGATGCCTAAACCATGGATAGTACCGAACCCTGTACATACTATGTTTTTTCCTGTACATATATACCTATAATAGAGTTCAATTTATAAATAAGGCACAGTGAGAGACTAATGATAACTAATAATAAAATAGAATATTATAACAATATGCTGTAATAAAACATGTGAACGTGGTCTCTCTCAAATATCTTATTGTACTGTACTCGCCTTTTCGTTTAAAGGAAACACTTCACAGCTTCTCTTCATCATATCCGAATTGCCAGCATCACTACTCTTGCGCTTTGCAGTTATTATTAAATAAAATAAGTTACTTGAACACAAGTACTGAGATACCAGGCCAGTCAATCTGATAACCGAGACAGCTTCTAAGCGACTAACAGGCGGGAAGCGACTACAGCGTGGAGATGCTAGACAAAGGGATGATTCACATTCCGAGTGGGACGGAGCAGGATAACTCAAGATTTCATCCCGCCACTCAGAATGGTGCATGATGAATTGTTTATTTCTGGAATTTTCTATTTAATATTGTCAGGCCGCGGTTGACCAGAGGTAACTAAAACCACACAAAGTGTGTAGAGGACATTCAAGCATGTAGCTACCTCCCCTTACACCTCCCCCACTTCTATTAAGGTACTCCAGGAGTTGCCATAGTGTGGGTATTCCCCAAGTAGATGCCAGTGTCCTCATGGCCCCGGGATCTTCATTTGATTCTTGAAAATGGAAATAAAGTACCGGGGTTCTGCTTTGCCAAGTAAGGAGGGTGAAAAAAATCAGTCTTTCTTACAAAAGGCAATGGTTTAAAAAAAATGCCTGTGTTCAGAGGTGTTGATCAAAAATACTTTCTAGTTTGAGTTGGGAAACAATGGCCTCAAACGCTACCCATTCCCCCCACCCCAGGAATAAAAAGATACAGATCCTAAGCTACTCACCTGGGATATTGGATGTGTTTGGCAGAAAATGAATCTAGAAGTTGATTTCAACCTACCTGTTGGTGTACTTGTTAGGTTGCACAATTTCAGCCTCATAGCCAACCTTGTACACAAAGACAGAGTCTAGTCATGAACATAGTATTTACATAGCTTTCAGAGATAGATGTTAGCAATAATTGAGTCGCTTAAGCATCTCACTTACCGGATGTCTGTGAATGGTTCTTTTGCATTTGGCTGTACCTAAAATCAGTTTGCTGGTCCCTCACATCAGCATCCTAGAGCTCTTGTGTGGTTGGTAACTTATCTAGATGCTTACTAAATATTCGTCGAATCTCAATATGCCGATTCTTTAATCAGGCGAGGGTTTCATATACTTTCTGAGTTTGAGGCCCCCTTCTAAATGCTGACAACTTGCAAGGACCACCTACCTCCAGCAGAGTAGTTAGTTATACTTCTACCCTCTGTTGACTAACACTAAGTAGGCAAAAATATATAATAAACTTACATAATCACAAAAGTATCTATGTCCAGTTTATACCTTACCCGCATTCACATTGTGCAAAACACACATTATGCACATGGCATCTCAGAACCCGTGAAGCAATTTCAAGTCTTTGTGGGGTTCTGCCATCCACAGGCCAAGAACTATTAATATAGAGATGTACAATTCTGGAGCTGCTGTTGGATCTGTGCATTTAAAGCAAAAATACAATGAGAAATCAGTAGAGATGAACTGCCTTGAACTATCATGGTTCACTTTCGAGAGATCAAGCCTTCAACGACAGCACACAGGGTCCACTGGGGATGGTAATACTGCCTTCCTCACTGTGTGACATAGGCCTCTGTGATTAATGGACATGGTGAGCCTTTTAAAAAAAATTTAATATGTTAAATTATCAGTAGGTTCACAGTGATGTTAACCTGACATGAACTCAGCATCTCAACTTGGTTTCATTTTGGCTCATCTTATCAGTGTTTCTAGGCAGCCTAATTTGGTTTAGATGTTTATTTTTAATTTGGTTCTGTAGAGCACTGTGGGATGAACATATTTTCCCAAGAGGAAACAAATAATGTTAATTCCAAGGGACTTCGCACTTAGCAGCAAAGCATTCTCTAGAATATGAGATGATAAAGGAAGCTGAAAACTTGTGTTCCTTTTGCCTTGCCACTCTGTAAAAACTCATTGTGAGTTATGCTTCAGACTGTTTTCCAAACTCACTAAGCCCTTGGTGGTCTGGCACCTGTCAGTCTCTCCCTTGTGTTTCCCTGAGTGCCCCGTCTTGCTGTCTGCTCTCTAGCCACATCGTTCTTCTTCCATTCCCTCATGTATACAGTGCTCCCTCCTTCCTCCGGGCTTTTGCACGTGCTCTGTACTTTATCTTTTCCCATTTCACCCTGTTAACTCCTACTCATCCTCAACAACTCAACTCAAAAGCATTTGTTCTCTATGAAGCTTTCTTTGAAATCTCTAATGTGAAAGAAAGTGGGTATATGTGTGTGTGTGTACGTGTGTGTGTGTGTGCTTCTGGAGATAGATTTTCCTTGCACCTATATCTCTCACCTTCTTTGCACTTTTCACAGTTTCTATTTCACATTTGTTTTGTAATTGTTCTATTTCTACATCTCCCCCAGTAAAGTTCTGCAAGGATAGAAACCGTGTCTGTATTTTTTCACTATTGTTTCCCCAATACCTAGGACACTGCCCAAAACGTAGGAGAGCCTTAGTAACATGAGGTGCCTCATTTGTCGAATGAATGAAATATACGTTATTTTCTTTATTTTAAACATTATAATTGATGCAGATAAATGGAAAAAGTGATACTGAGATGTCCTGGTATAGATAGAGGCATATGAATTTTAAAGCAGGACAATAACGCGGGTATTTTCCAGCAATATGATCGTAAATTATTTAAACTTGCTAAGCCTTGGTTTCTTCTTCCTAAAAATTGTAATTGTCACGTTGTTCACAAAATATTGTGACTATTAAATAAGATACATATGAAACAAAAATTGATTCTTTTCCATTGTTTTTATTATCCTCTTGTATTTTGCTTTGCAGTGATAAAGTGTGAGATTCGGCACTACAGTACATCAAAGCGGGCCAGTCTCGCCAGCCAATCAGTGTTTAGAGACTCCCAAACACGTGATACTTCTCCTTACAGTTGATTAGGCAGATAGGGTAGGACACAGAAAGAGATTTCTAAAGGCTAAACATGCTTCAGGATTTAGAGAGCACATGATGGACTACTCTCTTAATTTAAAGACACTTTGGAACCAGGAGTTCTATGTATAAATGAACTATTGTGAATTCCAACAGCGTGTCTTCATTTACCAGCCAGTTTGCTGCTTTCCAAGTTAGTGTGTCATTTGGAAAAGGCTTCAAAATAGCTTTGGAAACAACTTTAAAATAGCATCCAGCGATTCCATTTATTTTAAGTACACAAACAGGCAAAACTAATCCAGGCTGTCGGAAGTGAGGGCAATGATGATTCTTGGGGGAGGGGCCGTGGCCAGAAGGGAACATAAAGGGAGTTAGAAAGGTTCTATTTATTGACCTGAGGACTGGTTACCCAGGTGTGTTCACCTTGTGAAAATGCATTAAACTTTACTAAGATGTGTGCGCTTTTCTGTAAATGTGTTATGTTTCTCAGGCTCTGTGTTGAGATTTGAAATTGCCTGTTTCTCTTCTATGGTGGCTGTGATTTAAACACCAGAATCTGGAAATCAGTTTGTACTTTTCTTCCCTCCTTCCTGCCTTTCCCCTCCCTTTTTGTCTCCCACCCTTGCAGGAGCAAGCGCACGCACATGTACACATACCCCAAAAGGTCTTGCAGTCACTCTCTGTAATGACCTATTTGCTACCTGTATCCATAACTGACCCCACTTATTTTCAGCTCTAATTTGCCAAAACCCAGATTCTGGAAATTTTTCCTGTTCTTAGTAAAAGGAATTCATTGTACAAACTTAAGTAACTTAGTATCTCAGATACCTACCATACCTAGCCCTGCTCTTACAAACACACACTCTATCCGCACACAGTAGACAGATAGTTTCAGATGTCAAGTCGCCCCTGTTATAAACTGATTGTGTTCCCTCCAATTTCATATGTTGAAGCCCTAATCCCCAATGCGATAGTATTTGGAGGTGGGACCCTTGGGAGATGATTGGATTTAAATGAAGTTATTAGGGTAGGGTTCCTATGATGGGTTAATGTCCTTAGAAGAAGAGGAAACGAGATCAGAGCTCTTTCCGCAGTGTGAGGACATAGTCAGAAGACAGCTATCTACAAGCCAGAAAGGGGCCTCACCAGAACCCAATTGTGTTGACACCTTGATCTTGAACTTCCAGTCTCCAGAACTGTGAAAAATAAATTTCTATTCTTCTAAAACACCATCCTTCCTAAAATCTTCAATGGCTTTCCATTTTTCCTTATAACAAAATTCAAATCTCTTGCCACATGCTACAGGTTCTACAAGATCTGGCCCTTGCCTTCTTCTTCAGCTTCATCTTGAAGCCCCACCACCACCATGGCCCTCCTTCCACACTTGTCTTCTTTCTACTCTTCACTGGCCTCTAGGCCTTGGCCCTCGTTGTCTTCTCTGCCCAGACCTCAGACTTTCATACAGATGGCCATGTCCCATCCTTCCAGTAGCAAGACAAAAGGTGATCCTTCAGCGAGGCCTTCCTTAGCCATCCCTCATGGTCCAGCTCATCATTCAGTGTTAAATCCTTAACAGCACTCACCACCATCTATCTGAATTTTTCTTTTCTTTTTTTCAACTTTTTGGGGGTATAATTAATGAATAGATATTATATATATTTTAGGTACGCCATTTGATGTTTTGCTATATCTGATATTTTCTCAGTTATTTATTAGTCTGTCATATGTCTCTTCTTGCCAGAACGTGGGGGTCCATTAAGTTGGGGATCGCCTGTCTAATTATCTCTCCCCACCACCAACCCTCTGGTCTAACAACGTGCCAGGCACATAATAGATACACAGTTAATATTTATTGAATGAGGAAATTACTAAATAAACATCAAACCCTGTTTTATTCTTGCCTCTGTTTTTTTTTTCCTGTAATCAAGTCCTCATCGTGTGCCCAGTTTCTTATCTGACACCTTCATGCCCAGGTTTCTGTCCTAAATATCTACCCCATGTCTTATTCTCCCAGCCTGGTCCTTGTTTCTCCCCTGTCAGGTCCCGCCCAGGCAGCCCTCCCATCTGCTGCCCATCCCCCAGGGAGATAATTCCTGCCCACATTGACACACATTGCCCGCCTCTTGCTTCCTGTGCTTCACCCCATGTACTCCAGCCCTGCCCCTTTCCAACGCCCACCACCTGCCTGTGCTTCCACATGCCACCTGCCTCTGTGTTCCTTAACAGTGGGCCCCACCCGCTGGCCTACGTGCTCCCCACATCCTGGCGTTGGCAGGTTTGGCCTGCTGAGTCCTGATCTAGCAACTCTAAGAGTACAAAGATGGCACAAGATATGGCCCCTCGCCACTCTGAGCTTCACAGTCTAGTGGGCGTGATAAAAGAAGTGCATAAGAAGCAAAGTGTGGCGAGTGCCATAAGAAGGGAAATAAGCGATACCTGCAAACATGATAAAAACAGAGGTGAGAAAACCAAAGACTGGAAAGTGGTCTCAGAGATAAGAGAGGATAAATATTAGACTGTATGCTCCAGCATGGCAAGGACCTGGTCTTCCTATCACTCTCCCGTGAACTCCAAAACTCAAGCTGAGTTCCTTGCCCAACGTAGATACTTAGTTAATGCACATGGAACGAATGAATGGCTCAAATACAATGCCTCTTACTTTACATAGAAGGAAATTAAGGCCCCCCAAAGTGAAATGACTTGGCTAAAGAGCCATAAAACTGATTAGTGTATGACCAAATCCAATTTTGCCTCTCAGCCAGCGCTCTCTCATCTGCACAACTCAGCTGACCTCAGCCTTTTCTTCTCTGAGAGAATGAGGCCAATTTATGTGATCTTTCCTTTTGGTGTCATTTTTATATATATCCCTTTAAACATTTTCTGTAATAGAAGAGCAGGTGAGACAATTCTTGCATGAAAAATAAACTATTCCCACGTTTAAAAAGTTCACTACAAAAACAGTGCATTATATTTTCATTTAGCACACTGCTTTTGTATTTGATTATTAAATATGAATACAACTGCATTATAAATAATGAAATCATAAAATTTAATTATTATTAAATATAACCACATATGACACAATCTTGCTGGAAAGAACTTACACACTTTCATGTTCTCCCATTGACTTTTCTCCTTTTGGCAGGGTGTCATGAACTAAAATATGGCATTTTTCAATGAGAGTTCCACATTCTATAATATAGTATGCAATTTGTATATTTTGAGCTTTCGAAGCACACACATAAACATACCTGTGTGTTGTTTATTTTTACTGTGGTAAAATGTAAATAACATAAATTTATCATTTTAACCATTTTTAAGTGCATAATTCAGTGACATTCAACACATTGACAATGTTGTACAACCGTTGGTACAATCTATCTCTAAAACTTTTTCATCTTCTCCAACAGAAACTCTGTACCATTAAACAATAGCTCCTCATTCCCTCTTTGCCTAATCCCTGGCAACCACCATTCTACCTTCTGTCTCTGTGAGTTTGATTCCTCGTATAAGTGGAATCTTACAATATTTGTCCTACTGTGTCCAGCTTATTTTACTGAGCGTAATATCCTCAAGGTTCATGCATGTCATAACATGTGTCAGAATTTCCTTTATTTTTAAAGGTGAATAATATTTTATTGTATGTATATACCACGTTTTGTTAGCCATTAATCTGTTAATAGACATTTAGATTGTTTCCATGTTTTAGATATTGGGAATAAAGCTGCTATAAACATTAGAGTACAAGAATCTGTTTGGGTCCCTATTTTCAATCCCTTTGGATATATAACCAGGAGTGGAATTGCTAGATCATAGGGTAATTCTATGTTTAACTTTTTGAGGAACGATTATACTGTTTTTCACAGCAGCTGCACCATTTTATATTCCCACCAGCAAGGTGCAAAGGTCTCATTTTCCTCACATCCTCACCTACACTGGTCATTTTCTATTTTGGGGGGGAGGGAGTTGTTTGTTAATAATTATCATAATGGGTGTAAAGTGGTGTAACATTACAATTTTGATTGCCTGAATGTGTGTGTGTGTGTGTGTGTGTGTGTGTGTGTGTGTATGCGTACAATACACATATACAGCTAAAGATAGAGAGAAAGAGTGGCTGTCTCTCTCTTGGGGCTGGAAAAGACTTCTGTCATTAGATCCCGAGCCCCATCCTTTCTGTGAGGCCAGGACACCAGGCCCCAGAGAGAGGACATAACTCTTGATCTTGCCCCAGAGGCCGTGAGCAAGTTCACAAGAGTTTACACAGCACGTTAGGCTGAGAAGTTGGCATCTTTCCTAAAGATTCTTCAGAACCTTGGAGGGAGAGGGGGAAGGAGGCAGGAAACAGGAGACAGAAGGATCGGGGTGCACTTCAAAGCCCAGTATGGCCAAGCAGAGGGACACACAGGCCCACAAATATCTTTTTTAGGGGGAGGGATTGCGTTCCTCTCACTGAGTCGGCAAAGCTAGTTATGCAACAGTCAGGGTCCAGTTCGGACTCAAAGACAGAATTAAATACTAACGGGAGAAATCTAGAATCCGGAAAAGGTTACTGAGGGGGTCAGAACCTCAGAGATTAGGATCGGAGTGAAATAGAGGCAAAATAACAGGAAACAAGGTCAAAAAACTAAAAGGCCCGATTTGGGCTTCTAAATTGAGATCGGTTACACAGGAAATTAGAGGTGGAAAAAATTGAGGAGGCAGTAAGGTTCAAGATCACTAAGATGTGTTAAGTGAAGAGAAATAGAGATAACCAACATTGAGCTGGGGTCCTCACCATTCCACTTTACGCCCAGTGGCGTGTCTTCTGCCACACACTGACAGCCATTCCTCCAGGCTTACCCACTCCCCCCGTGGAGGATGGTAATACTTCCAAGGTCTTTCCTGATAGCTGTGAGGCAAAACTCAACATTTATTTCCCATTTCTGTAGTGGAGTGAGCAGAGCAAAGGGAAAAGTTAAGGATTCTGTACCCACCCAAAGTGAATCTTCCCCTATTGCCAAACCAACAGGAGAAAAATTTTAAGACCGGTTACAGTGGTGGTGGACCCTAGAGAAAAGTTAGTAGAGAATTTAGAGACATTGTATGTAGGTGGGATTCCAGGATGGCCTCCAAGATGCCCACCTCCTGATGTGCATGTCTGTATCATTCCCTCCCCTTGCATGTGGATAGAACCTGGGAATACGATGGATAGCACCCCCACACAAAAGGGGGACTACCTTGGTGGGCCTGGTCTAATCAGAGGAGCTGGTGAAAGAAACAGCATCAGACTTTCTCCTGCTAACCATGTTGTGAACTGACTAAGGGGGAGCACGTGACAAGGAACTGTGAGCAGCCTCTGGGAGCTGAGAGTATTCCCCTGCAGAAAGCAAACATGAAGCCCAGAACATCAATCGTAAACTGGAGGGAAGTGAATTTTGCCAACAACCTGTGAGCTTGGAAGAGCCCCAGATGAGAATGCAGCCCCGGCTGGCACCTTGATTTCAGGCTGTGAGACCCTGAGCAGAGAACCTAGCTAACCTCTACTTGGGCTTCTAACCCACAGAAACTGTGGCTAACCTTGTGGTAATCTGTTATGTAGCAATAAAAAATAAATGAATGAATGAATGAATGAATGAATGAATATACTTTGCCTGCAGGATGGAGGAAATATGCAGTAGGTGTAACCTGAAATTTGAGCATCTTTGATTTGCTCTGTCTGATGTAGAAGAGATCAATACTCACTTCATAGTTTCACAAATCTCCTTGAGACCTTAGAGAGTATCTTGTTCAACCCTCAAAGAAGTTTAATCTCATCCAATTCTAAGAATTTTAAATGACTTGCTCAAGGCCACATGCTGCTAATTAGTGGCAAATATAGTGATCAAATTTAAACATGCCCCTACCTGGAAGTAATTCTACTGTAAAATGGGTCAAGGATTGAGTATTAGAAACGGCAGGAGTCTCACACATCATTTTATGACACTCCAACATTTCAGACAGGAAGAAACTAAGGCACAGAGGGATTAGGGACTTTGCAGTGTCCTTTCCAATTAGCAAAACCATGTCAAAGCATCAGATCCAGCCATACAGCAAATAACCACATGCATACAACTGCCCTTCCAAACAGAAATCAGTGTATGCCAAAAACTGCTGCCTTTCAATTGACCCCCAAATTAATAAACAGCAAGTAAGACACGTAAGAGATACATGAGCTCCCCTGACAGCCAATCAAGTTGTTCTCAGCTCACACAGGACATCCTTACATGGTCGCTAAAATGTCCAGGGCTTTATCCTTAGGAAGGCTTGAATGCATTGAAGGAGAAAGTGGAGAGGGCCTGATGATGGAGAGAAGGGCAGGCTTATTAGGCCTCTTTTTTTTTTTTTTTTTTTAGAAGCTTAGAAACAAAAGAAAATCTTGCAGCTTTATTAGTCAAAGACCTTTTGTGGAGGTTGATGCGCATCAGTCAGATTTGGGGTGTGTGTGTGTGCACGTGCGTGCATGTGTGTGTGTGTGTGTGTGTGTGACCAAATAGCCTGTCAGGGCCTCATTTTCCACGATGCAAGTCTCCCCTAACTGATAACACTCTAAATAACAGGTGAGTGGCTCCTGGCAGGAAGGAGATTGTCTGACCTCATTGTTTGCCTTTTTCCCCCCTCTTTGTTCTTCACAAATAAAGGTTTTTTAATAAACTGAAAGGTCCTCCGCTCTTGCCTGATGATAAAATGAAAGGAACCAGTGAGGTATGGTACAACGTGGCAGCAAAAAAGGAGAAGCTCATCAGAAAATAACAAAGGTGCAAGTGAAAGATAAGGCAGCTGTCAGAGATTAATCCTGCCTGCCTGATTGTTTTCTTTAATACCAAAGCCTGCACTAGCAAGCGATAAGTTTGCTGAGTAATTTGGTTTTTGGTGAGGAAATAAAATTCAGGTAGGCCCCATAATTGATTTCCCTTTCTTTAGTTTTCTAAACATTAAACAACAACAACAACAACAACAACAAAACAAAACCTCCGCTTTGGCTACACTCTCTTTCTTCAAGCTGCTCTGCCAACAGTGCCCTCATGACCGGGCCCACCTTCTTCACTCCAAAATCTTCCAGAAGGAGGGTGGGAGTGAGCAAGAAAAGGTCCCCTCTCCCAGCTACATTAGGTGCAATTTACATGAAATTCCTAAATGCATGTCTGTTATGGACTAATTGTGCCACCCTCCCTCCTCCCCAGAAAAAAAAAAGATATATTAAGTCCTCACCCCCAATACCTCCGAATGTGACCTTTGTAGAAATAAGGTCATTGCAGTGGAAACCAAGTTAAAATGAGATCATTAGAATGAGCCCCAATCCAATACGACTGGTGTCCTTGTAAAAAAGGGAAATTTGGACATAGACATATGCACACACACAGAACGCCGTGTGAAGATGAAGGTGGAGATCAGTGTGCTACATCTACATGCCTGAAAATGCCATTGATCGCCAGCAAACCAGCAGAAGCTAGAAGCACAGAACAGATTCTGCACCAGAGTCTCCAGAAAGAACCGACCCTGCCAACACCTTGGTCTCAGACTTCTGGCCTCCAGAGCGGTGAGAAAATAAATTTCTGTTGTGTAAGCCCCCAGTCTGTGGCAAATTAATACAATGTCGAGCTCTAATGCACACGTGCAGCAAGGAACCCTCACCTCTAACTCAAATGTCACTTTAATCCAAGTTCTGTTCCTGGTTTTCACATTGTCCCACCCACACCCACGCCAGTTTCTGATAGCATTAGGTAGGACACTAAAAAAGGCAGTCAAAGATAAGTAAAACCTGAAGGTATATCCCTGTCTCCTCCTTCTGTGTGTGAGAGGATCAGAGGCCCCTTCCCTCATAAGTCACCAGGGCATCATTAGCAGTGCCCTTGCCACATCTGCACACTCAGCCAGTTCCCAGCCATAGTCCCTGGCTGGTGAAAGCCCAGAGCAGTAACTTCATGTTGATTCCAGAGAATGACTTAAAGGGGAAGCTGCACCGGAAGCCCCGAAAGTCAGGCAAAATGCCTGATGCCTCATCTCTTAGATTTATGAAACACATCTTAGTTCTTTTAGACCAGCGCTCTTCAAACCTGAATGCACATAGGAATGAATTACCTTGGAATCTTGTTAAAATGCCAACTCTGACTCAGTAAGTCTGGGGTGGAGCCACAGAGGCTGCATTTCTAATAAGCACCCAGGTGATGTGGACTCCGTTGGTGCATGGACCACACCCACTGCTGGTACAGGGTTTAGATCATCAGAGGGTGGAGTGTGGGAAAGGGTCTTGGGAGAGGGGCTCCCTCTAGTTGCCCAGAGGTAAAATTTTAA
This sequence comes from Pteropus vampyrus, assembly GCF_000151845.1. NCBI lineage: Eukaryota > Metazoa > Chordata > Mammalia > Chiroptera > Pteropodidae > Pteropus > Pteropus vampyrus. The sequence continues at coordinate 906,691 of NW_011888861.1, read as the reverse complement.
GTAGAAAAAAAAAACCAAAACTACAAATTCAGATGTCTCTGGGCTGGGAAAACCTTCAGCAGGGTCGGAGAGAAAAAAAAAAAAAACAAAACAAAACAAAAGGAAACATCTGTTGGGGTGAAGCTGGGGGGATCTCAAATGGGAAAGTGCGGCATGAGCACGTGCACCCAGGCACAGGCTTGTAGGCAGCACCACCAGCAGCAGAGCCTTATTTATTGTGACAAAATGAACAGCCCCCGGGTTGCTCATCCAGCAGCTAATTTCTCATCTTATCTATTATGTGAATGAGATGGGAAAACAGTTTCCTGTTTCTCACAGATATCACTGACATGAAAGATACTGAGCGAATTCCCTGGAAGGCCATGCAGTCACATCCATCTGCAGGCTCACTGGTTTCAAGGGGAGGAATTGATACAACCAGGGCTGCTCCCAGATGGAGAAAAGTAAAGAAGCTTCTCTGCAGATGCTCCCATGTTAATAACATCCTGGAAAATGGCTTAGGGGCTGATATGTATTTTTTGGTGGTAATATTCCATTGTGGATATTTTCTGAGGCCCAAATGATTGGCCAGGGGGTAGTTTTGAGGCTGAGGCCTTACGTGGTCCATCACTAAGCTGGCTAACGGGGTACAATAGGGCAGGAGTCCTCAGCCCCTGGGCCGTGGACGGTACTGGTCTATGGCCTGTTAGGAACTATGCTGCACAGCAGGAGGTGAGTGGCGGGCAAGTGAGTGAAGCTTCATCTGTATTTGCAAATACTCCCCAGTGCTAGCATCACCGCCTCGGCTCCACCTCAGATCATCAGGCATTAGATTCTCATAGGTGCACCTGTCCCTGGTGGCAAAAATGTTGGGACCTCTGCAATAGGCTGAAGGCTCACCATCAAGAAGGAGGCTAGCCATCACCTCCTCCTCCTCCAGCCAACTCAGTGAGCCCCACCAGCCCGACACACCTGCCTCCCAAAGCCCTATCAATTACAACTTTCCCCTGGAGAAGTTATACCCTGTTCTGGAGTAACTAAGTCTCTTAATGAGTCACAGATCTTCACCAGCATTTGTTTTAACTCTTATTACCGATAAAGAATCAGGCCCAGGGTGGTAGACAGCTCTTCCCAAGGTCATCCAGCAAGTAAATCACTGAGCTTTTTGGGACCATGCAGTGATCAAGGTGTGGCAGAAGGGCAAGTCTTAGACTGGGAGCAGTGTTGGTTGAGATAAGAAGAGGGAGTCTTAATAAGACAGGATATCCAGAAAAATCCTCCTGGTTTAAGAGGCTTCAGGTTTTGAACTGGAAACAGAGCACACTTAAGAACAAGTACTGATGTGGAGAGACAAGGCAGGCAAGCCCCACAGGACAGGATCCCACTTTGGGGTGCTCATTATAATCATTTGATGGGGTTTGTTCAAAATTCTGATGACTGGGCCACACTCCAGATGAATTGAATCTGAATCTCTCAGGCCTCACAACCCCTGAAAGCTTGTTAGAAATGCATCTTCAGGCCCCACTCAGTATGACTAAGTCAGAATGTGGGTGATTCTCATCCACATTAAGGTTTGAGAAGCATGACCTGGGCTGCATATTGGAACCACTTGACACCCAGGCCCAACCAACCCAGGCCCAAGAAATCAGAATCACCATAAAGTAAGGCCTGCCACAGATAGTCTTTAGAGAAGGGAGGACCATGGAGAGGAAAGTGGGGCACAAATGTAAACTAGAGGCCCTTAAATACAACTTGATCTATATTCTAATTTTGCAAAGGCCCAGGCATCTTTAGGAAAAAGGAAGTATGGGTGAGGAAGTGGAGGTCAGGTAGGTCTGGTCCATTTCAGTTCCACTTTATGACCTAGAGCAAATCACAGGTGACTCCAATGATCTAGATCCAAATTCTGATGACTCTATGTGCATTAGAAACAGGGCAAGAGCAGTTAAATGACTTAGAAGTCCCAGCGTACTATAATGGATAATAAGGAAAGACAATGAGGTATGACTTCTACACTAGCTGCTAGAATCGAAACTGGATTCTAATAGTTCTGCTGCAGCTGTATGACCTTGGAGAAAATATTTGACTGTAAGCCTTGGTTTGCTCATCTGTAAAATGGAAAAGATTACAGCTCCTTCATGGAGTCATTTGGACCTGACAGGAGATAAATGTATAAGGCGCTTGACAGAGTTTCTGGTTTACATGTGCAAAAAACAGTTAGTATAATTAGTAGTAATTCAATTTCAACTCCATGGTCATTCTGAAGAAGATTTTAAGTTAGAAGACAGATGAAATGTGAACAATAACCTTCTCTACAGAGTGAAAAACTAATGTCATGTTATAAATAAATCTCCTGGTTATAAAACACAATTATCTGTGCCTCCTTCAGGCAAGCCTGGTTTAATCCACAGCAGTGGCTTCCTACAAATGTAAAAAGAACAATGACCAAGAGACATATAAGAAAACATGGGAAAGCATGAAAATCAAAAAGGCATTATCCAATAGAGAAAAGAGAACAAGGAACTAGGTTAAAATTATGCAGAAGACCCTCTAGATAAATACCAGAGTGAAAAGGCAGCTAATTGAAGAATGAGAGAGTTTTCTTAACCAGTGCTAGCTGAGTAAAAATATAATTATCTTTGATTCATGAAGATTGCTACAATATGACTCATTTACCAAAACAGTTACCAACAGAATCACATTTGTTACTGTGAGAAGACCACGTGGGAGCGAGGGCTGTAGTAAATACCAAATATGTCTCTGCTTTCACAGTGGCACCTTGAAGGAGAATTTTATTTCTTCATCAGCTGTTCTGTGTGACACGGCTGCTCTCAGCAGGGCTTTTGGTGATTATTGGGAACACAGAGACCTTCCAGAGAGATGAAAATGCTATTGCCACTGCTTCCAGCCAGATCCTGGAAGGACGTAGACACAGCGCTGTCCAGGTCTCAGACTTCCTCAGCAGCTCTGCTCTCGGCTCTCACACATACAAAGTTGATGTCTTTCTCCTCAGAAATTACATACAAACCTAGATATTGGAAGACATTTCTTTTAGTTTATTAGTTGTCTGATTGCTCTAAGAAGAGAAAACAACATTTCTCCATTCAGGTGTTTTCTCTTTAACTCAATTGTGGTAGGCTGGGTGTTCATCCCCATAGCACAGAACCATTTAAAGATTTAAACCTTCAACAACCTGTGTGTGCAATTAAAGGAGGATGACTGCTAGGTCAGTGTTCTAAAACAGGTCGGAAGATACTAGGCAGAGGGAATCTCAAGGGTAAAAGAGATCTTAGAGGTGTTCTGGCCCAGTCTCCCTAAGGCCAGACGTGGTTCTAGGGGGTGCGTGTGTGTAGTGATGAGACGAGCCATATGCTTTATAAAAATAGAATGAATGGCACAGGAAAAAATAATAAGATGCATTTCTCACATAGTAAAAGAGGACTGCAGGGAGAAACACCCAGAAA
>NW_011888861.1:868707-902628 GCF_000151845.1 Pteropus vampyrus | reverse complement strand
TGTATGCCAATGGCTCTAAATGGTATGACAGCATGGAGACTGGAATGATGCTACTAAGCATATATTAAATACCTTCTGTGCTGAGGAGCTAAGGACATCGAGATAAGTTAGACGCAACCCAAGTTCTTGAGATGCTAAGTATACTGACAAGAAATACCCATAAATATATCTTCTCAATACAATGTAGGAAGCATAGTGATAGAGGCATTCAAAAAATATAACTACATCACAGAAATATAAAAACTAGCTCAGCTTTTAGTGGTGGTGGTAAGGCAGGGGAAATTTCCTGGAGGTGATCTGGGGCCTGAATTTAGAAAGAGGAGTGGGAGTTGGCAAAAGATTTTCAGACAGAAAGAACACTGTGAAGGAGGCTCACTAGTGTTAGGCATGTGTGTGTTTTGAGGCAGGGGATGCATGACTAGGGAACATTATGAAATATAACTTTAACACAGATTGTGGCAAGAGACTGAAAGAGGGCAGATCACAAAGGGCTGTGTCTGCTATGTTGAGGAATTTAGCATTTATTCTGTAACCATCAATGATTTTTTAAAGAGGAGAGATGACTGGATCAGATTTGTACTTTAGATGAATTTTTCCAGCAAAAATATAAAAAGATAATATTGGGGCAAGATTGAAAGAAGGGACACCAGTAAGAAGTACTTACCCAATTTAAGAGAAATAATGGCATATCTATAACAATGGCAACGGGAGTGAAACATATGATTCAAATCCGAGAAGCATTTATGAGGTTTAATTACCAGTATTTAGAAATAGATTTGATGTAAGAAGAGAAGGAGAAACTTAGGAGACTCTAGGACTTGGGAAAATAAACAAAGAATGAAAAGTTGAATCTAGACAAGCATGCTAAATCTGAGGTATCTAGTGGCATTTCAAATTGGAAATGGCCGCCAGCCTTCATTTGGATATATGAGTCAGCGGCTGAAAGTAGACATTAAAGCTGGAAGAATAGGGTGTGTGTTTTCATCGCACAGGAGACAAATAGTGCATGTGGCTGAGAGTCTCTAGATTCGGAAAAATAATGAACATGGCACGGAATCCTGGAGCTCATCAATTCTTAAGGGAGGCAAAGAAGAGAAATGGTCATAGAAGAAGCAGAAGAATCTACACAATGTGGTGTAATTAAAGCCAAGGTATTCAAGATTCTAGTAGGTGACTGGGGTGATCGACAGAATCAAATAAAATACACCAGAAAAATCTATTTGGCTAATTAATGAACTTAAAAGTGGCCCTTGGATTTATGGCCTGATGGAAATAGAAACTAGATTATAAAGGCTGAATAATAAGTGTGAGGCAGAGATATTAAAGCAAAAAAGAGTAGAACAGTCTTACAAGAAGTTTGGCTGTGAAGAAGAGGGAAGCACTAGCGCATTGCGGGGGTGGGGGGTGGCGGGGGGAGTCAATTGAATTTTTGTTTGGTTTTGGTTTTGTTTCTGAAGGATGAGGAAGTCTCATTAATGAGATGAGGGAAATTAGCCAACAGAGATGGGGAAAATTATGATACAACATTCAGAAATGATATGAGGAGTTGGAATCAAGGGGTAGGCTTGACCCTTGGAAGAGGCGCCTTATCTTCTGAGACTGGAGGAAGAATGGGTTCAGACCTACCCAGACAGGAAGTTGAGGAAGTTCATATATGGCGCTATCCCACCCCTAGTATTTTCTGAGCCCAAGGCAAGAGTACAAACAGACGCTCACATATCTATCTCTGAATATTTCAAAATTATAAATCAAACCAAAAAACCAGTTAAATATGTTCGATAGATAGGATATATATGTTCAATGGATAGAGTAATCCTATCTAGGCAGATAAACCTTTCTTAAAACTTGGGAAGTCAAATTCTAATTTAGGATCTTGAACTCCTCAGAGTTCCATCCTGAAACATAGAGGCGTGAGGGAGCCACAGGCAGCTCATGACCCAACTCTTCTCTCTTCCTACTACTGGCCCCATCATATACCACAGAAGACCTGACAAGTACATGTGTGGACACCACACCTGCATGCCCAGGCTCTGTTCATATCTCTCTGCAAACAGCTGCCCCTTGGCCACTCCTTGGCTTAGAGATGCATATACAGTGAGTTCATTCATCTTTGGGAGAAAGGATTTGGGGAAGAGACCCACGCAGGACATGGAAACAGGCTCTTGTCAGTCTGTGCAGGGAATTCTGCAATCCTGAGAACTTACACCATGTGGGATGTGTACCCAGGAAAGTGAGGTATAGGCTCTGGGTGGGCATGTCCCCTGAGTTCCCACACACTTCTTACCCTGTAGGGAGGAGCCCAGATGGCAGGGACCAGAATGGTGCTCTCTAAAGCACAGGACACCTATATAATTTTATTAACTGATGCCATCCCAATAAATGTAACTTAAAATAAGATAGAAATAAAGCACAGGACAGGGGGCCCCCTCTTTTCTGGACAAAGGGGTGAAACAGTCTGTTAGCCTCCACTTTCTTGATGAAAAACAAAAAAATGCTAAAGTTATCTGCTGAGACTAAAGTTTTGTGGGGATCCACCTGAGGGACTCAATGCTACTTTGTGGGTTTGGTTCTTTTTGCTCTTGGGAAACGTAGTACACAAGCATTTGGCTGTGAGAATTTCTCTCAGCTAGAAGTAAAACAACACAACAGGCAAGCAAATGTGGCTTGGAATCACTGAGGTACAACTTGCAGGCATGTCTTGGTAGATTGTTTTTATTCTCCTCACTGCTCACTTGAATGGACCCATAAAGTTTGCTTTATGATGAAAGCATAGACTGGAAGGAAAAAAAAAGATGCATCACAAATCCCACTTTAAAGCCAGAGGGCTATTAAACCTGATTTCAGCTCAGGAGTCCCCAGCAGTGCTGAAGCAGGTCACCTTCAGCAAGAGATCTGTTCATCATAAAGGCTGCAGAGAGGGTCTCCTCTCCTGCCTTAAAGGCAAGTCTGAGTTCAGATGACATGGAAGGCCAACAGAGACAGAAGTCAACAGAGGGTGTGATATCCAGAGAATACTAAAAAAGAACTTACAACAATATTAATTTTCTTTCAAAGAAAATGCAATGTTTCAAAAAGGAAGAAGATAGCATGCATTAATGACTAAACTCAAATTATACAATTTAAAAAAGTTTTCAGAATGCTATTTTAAAAGTAGCATTTATCTTATCTCTCTATGTATTATACCTAAACATTGATCAAATGATGGTTTTTTAAATAGTAGGCTTCTAAAGACCTGTTCCATTTTTCTATAATGGCTGCTGAAATCTTATTATCTGTATTTTATTGCTATGAAAACTAAAATATAGAGCAGTTAAGTGACTACCCAGTGAACAAGTGGCAGAATTGGAAATAGTACCCAATATTTTATCCTGCCTATTAAATCATACTTCTCACTAACCTCAGGGTGCTTCTTTCCACACTAATCTACTTTCGATTCATGGCTGCTGAAGTCCTATATGGTGGCCTTGGAAATCTACAATCAGTCAGCCTTAGCTATATATTATATTCTGTTAAATAATTTCATTATGCGAGTAAGGAAAATAGAACTTAAAACTTTTTCTTTGAGGACAAAGTAACTTGTAACATGTCATCTAATATGCCACGTATCAGTAAAAGGCAGAGACCTGGCTTAGGAAAGAGATGGCAAGGAAAATGTTCAAGAAGGTTTCATGTATAATGGATTCATAAAAATGGCTTTATGTTATATTAAATATCTCTTTTGTCTAAATACCCTCCCCTACTTTACCCTCTCTCATATCAATTATTATTGACTACCTTATATTTAGATTTATGTAGGCATATTTTATTCTCCCTACTAAATTCTAAAGGCAGTGATTGTGTGTCCTCCACAGTGCATAACAATGCCTGGCTTGTGGTAGCTGCCCCCAAAGATGTTGCTGAACAACAACCACAAAAATGAATATTTTGGATTACATCACTAGCCTTTTGAGATGGATGTACAGCAAGACCATGCCTAGCTATTAGCTAAATCCTAAGACTCCCATCAAGGACAGAGCACTGGAGGGGATGAATTGCAGCTCTAAACCAACAGCCATTCTCATGCTTAGAAGCACAAACCAAATAAAGGATTGTGCATTATAGAAAGGCTGCTTTGGGGTAAAAAAAAAAAAAGAAAGAAACAAATCCCTCATTTAGTTTCTGCTCTGGCTGCAAGGAGGAGGATACATATGTTTCTCATCAGGCCAAAAAGACTGCCTAGATAAGGAATAAAATTTTTAAGTGAAAGATATTTATTTCAACTGTATGGGGAACTCCTTTACGGTGAACTTATACCCAGGGAAAATATTTTTATTGTGAAGTAAAAGGAAAGTCCTAAATAATTTTGAAGCATCTTGCACACCTGAAGAAAAGAAGTCAATAACAGTATTTCAATGTGTGTTGTATCTAAACTAAACTACAAAAGTAGCTTTTTACCATTGCATGCAAATGATGTCTGGAATATAGCCTAGTTTACATAATTGCACAGCTGTGGGCAGTCTGGATTCCAAAATTCAGGATGCATCTTGATAGCATGTGTCAGACCCATAAAAGGGTTAATTTTGAAAACAGCCACTTTCATATACAGATGGAGACAGAGTGGCATCATCAATGTTTAATCAATCAATAGGCATTTATTCCTATGATATAAAGTTTACATTATCCTCCATCTGGAGCGAGTTGAGGAATAAGGAAGGGAATCTGTCAAAATCAAAATTACTTCTTGTTAGCTGTGCCCCTGTAATTTCATTTCAGCTTAGTACATGTTAATCTTTTTTATGACTTAAATAAGGCAATAGAAAGTGATTATACTTTAACCCTCTTGCGAATTTCTCAAACACTTTAATCTAAACCCAACAATTTAGACCATGCTCTGGGATGAGCTGTCAGATCTCTGTCTCATAACATGATTAGATAATTGGCCAGTTACTTTGTAGGTTCCATTTCTTTATTGATTCTGCTCAATCTGTAGTTCTAGATTTCTCAATCCCTCTCTTTCTGCAACAACTCTGCTCTCTGTTTTAATTTCAAAGTCTATGAGTCAATGTTATAGAACATATGATATGGACTTTAAGTTCAAATAGATCCACACTCAAATTCCAATTCCATGGCATTACCAGGTGAGTCTCTAAAAAATATGCCAACCCCTCTAAGACACAGTTTCTGTATCTGTAAAATGGTCACACTAATACCTGCCTCATAAAGTTGTGGTGAAGATTAAATGGAATAGCATATATGAAATGCCTGGCACATACATACCACTTAATTCATGCCAGTGTCTTCTCTACCCTCAGATGGGATCACTTGTTTTCTCTGCATTTAGAATAGTGTTTTGTTAGTGTTGTTGTTTGTTTGTTTCATTCACTAGACTGAGACTTATTAATTCACATGGTTGAAGCACAGTGTAGAAGAAGCAAATTTGTGTCGTTTATTTCTGAAAAGGCAAGTTGGTAAAAATGAAAAAAAGTCAACCATATAAATATGTGTATTTGATCATCAGGGAGTAAGATTATTTATTATTATGTTAATATATTATTTATTATTATATAAGTTTGATTAGTACTATTACTGGGATATGAGTAGGGGCATATCAGTAAAAGTTCATTTCTTCCTGGCAGGATAAATAATAGAGGAAGGCACATTGCCTAAATGTATGTTATATAGAACATGTGTGCTATTCTCCATCATGTCTTATCTCCTAAATTTTCTTAGTAAAAAAAAAAGTGGACAGGAAGCCTCCTCCTTCATAAACTCTTCCTGTGACACTAGAATTTCCTAATTTATGCATACAGTATTAAAGATTCCCAAAGGAAGGTCTGCCAGGCCTCCTGTACTGTTAGTGACAATCACCTATTATGTGCAGAAAACCTTCAGGTAGAAAATAGAGAGCTGCTATCATTTTGTTTAAGACTCCAGATCAACATTGGCAGTTTAAGGTAATACAGGGACCTGGTTCTCACTGAAGTAATTTCTGTTTATTTTAAGGCTATGCAGGCAGCCATGGAAATGCAGCATAAAATCAGTAGGTACTAATGAATAATGAATAAAAGTTTACTCCCAAACCAGGCCATCAAATGGAAAGTCTACTCGATTTCACAATCCAAATCATTGTTCACCCACTTGTTCTGCTTCTTGCTCTCTGTGTGTCCTACTTTTTCTGTTCGCAGGCTGCTAAACCACTAAGCAAATCTATCACCATAACAAGTTCAATCTGCTTCTTGAGTCTACACTAGACTTTGCATCACAATAAAAAAAAATTCTTCTATATACCTTAAACTAATTTTAAAAAAAGAAAGAAAGAAAAAGAAATTCTTCTACAGTAAGTATCTAGACTTCAGATTCTGAATATTCAGCAGTTCCTATGTTGTAAGAGCCCCACAAGGTTCTCCACTGGGCGTGCTCCCAACATGAAGTCAAACCTGCAGAGGTGAAGCAGCAGTGGTTTGATTTTTGACAGGCCCTTCTGAGAGGTACAAAGACTGGACAAAGTGTAGCCAACGACAGAATCACCAGGACAGAGATTGCAAGAAACATCTCATTTCTCCATTTTTCTTTAAATTCATCTAAGTCAAATTTTAAGAGCCAGCCCCTGAAGAAGACAAAAGTCAATTTCAGTCATTATGGGAGTTTCTCACCCTTAGGCCACACCAAGTTCCCTGGATCTCAAGGAGCACTAAATATCAGAGAGTCTCCACTGGACATGAGACACTGGGGGACACAGAATATCTCCAGCGTCCCCACGATCCCAGCCCTTTGGGATATAACAGCTCACTTGCTTCTGCTACACTTGTGGGACTCAGAAAATCTGACAAACTGGAAGGCCCCTGCCTCTAAGTAGAGCAGGCCTTCATCCCCTATAAGCAGTCATGCTCCTCCCTTGGGCAGCTGCCACTGGGGATCCATGCTCGCCACTACTAATGAAATTCATCAAGCCCCAATCTCTTCCCAGTCCTAGGTAGAGGGAAGATCTGGCACCTCCCCTCTCAATGCTCTCAAAAGCACTTCTAGCTCTTCCTTCCTAATCTTGCCTGAGCTTAAACTTTTACAAAAATAAGAAAGAGCTTCTGTTTTTGAGGCAAGAGAGGGCAAATCTCAGATTTCTGTTAGAAATGGAAGGAGCGGAAGTGACTTTGAGAAGGAAGCAAAACTGAAATCGCAAAAAAGTATCCTGTCCTATTGGTCTCATAAACAAGTAGGAGACAAGAGCCGGCCTTGACTTCTTGGCCTGGGAGCTGTGTAGGACCAACTATCCCTAACAGAGAAGTCATAGGAGCCACAGCTCCCAGGATACTGGCTAAGAGTGAGAACTGAAAAACAATCACAGATGTTTCAGGGCAGCGCCCCTGTACACCTTCCCACCTGTCCCTCCTCAAGGGATTCTAGGTAGAGGTACACATGAGTTGGGGTAGGGTAGGAGTAGATTAAATAAAATAAGGAAGACGAAAAGAGTCGTAATGCCCAAAACATGGTAGGAATCTGCAAACACAAAACCATCCTACTTTTGTACCTAAAATCCAACCGCATGTTTGGAAAGAGGTCACCCCATTAGTGGTCAAAGGGATGACCCCAGATCGATGCCAGCAAGGGGCACCAAGGAGGAAGAGAAAAGGTTGGTCACAGAATAGTGTCACTACCCAGAGACAGTTTAAAGGGGCCTTTAGCAAGACAAAAGAAATTATATTTACTCGGGGCTGCTCATAGCCATATAACGAACATACCTGGACAAATGGCCAGGAAATTATATTTACTCGGGGCTGCTCATAGCCATATAACGAACATACCTGGACAAATGGCCAGGAAATACCACTGGAGCAAGAGGACTGGTGAGGCAAACATGCCCAACACTAAGAAACTGCTGGGGAACTGCGGGCTTCCACGGCCAAGGACCCTGCTGTGGGAGGAGGTTCCAGAGGAGTCCACATCTGCTACCATTCACCACTGTAGACAGAGACTCCTGACTGTACCCTGTCAGTCTGGTATTGCCAGGAAAACTTCAGTTACACTTTCAAACACAAATAGAAATCTCTTAATACTATTAGAAAACAGTTAATCTTCTTAAATGACAAGGTATCTCCGTCTGGTGCCTGTGTGACTTGACTGAGATTGAACTTAAGCAAATGTTTATGGGAACAGGAAACAACGATTAACAAATTCATTAATTCAATTACAGCACAGGGTAGCTCCTCAATAAATGTTTGTTGTCACTGCAGCCGGTGATAATTAAAATTCTGTTTCTAGATGGGTTGTGATGTATAATCATTTCATAACTATCTAAGTCCTTATGCCTTGATGAGAACTATCATTGTGTGTAAATATTGACTAAGGCTGAGCCTCACACACGCCATTGAAATTCAAGTTTATAATCTCCTACTAACCAACAGTAATGAACTAAGCTGGGACCTCAGTCCAAACAAACAACTGCTTGTGTTGATGATGGAAGTGCAGGCATGCTCCTGAGTCAATACATCTTCTAGTCATTTTTCCATATTCTACAGGCAATCTGGGCTTATCTGACAGAAATTTTGAATGAGACTTCTCATATTTTTTCATTGTTCAGCAACTTTGGGGTTGCTACTGGTGAAGGTCCCCTCTGTGATTCATTCGCCACAAAGTACCAGGAGGAACTTGGGAGGCCAAGAGCACCTGGAAAGTTCAAAGGGCCTGTGGTTCTCCCAATGCCACACACTGGAATTTCCCTAGAAGTAAAGAGGAGTAGCTTTTCTTTAGGAAACTATGTTCTCTTTAGAATGACCAAAAAGTAATTTTTCTGATTGTCAGCCAAAGCTGGTTAAGAACTAGAGTGCTTAGCTGAGTTTGGTTCCTGTCAGGTATTCGTCCACATATCTTCCCAATTTTCATCAGTGAGTTAAAGATTGAATGGATAAAGAAATGGGACTTCTTTAGACATTTCCCTCTGCCACACCCAACACCCCACCACCACCACCACCACCACCACCACCACCACATGCACACACACAGAAACCATTTAATGATTTATCAGGTAAAGATGATCTACAGGACACTATTGATAAGGGAATTAGAATAAAGCAGGAAGCAATTTTAAAAATCAGTCAACCCAAACCTAAACACCTATTTTGCCACAAGTTATCCTTAAATATCATCCACACCACACAAATCAGGCTGAGGTGTTTGCACCAACAGGACTACCAGAAACAAGATGTGGCGTTTCCTCTGAGTAGAACTTGGAGAAAATGGTCTCTTACAGGCCTTGGAGGGGTAATAGATATTAATGTGCTTTCTCTTCTGCATTTCTGTATATGTACCTTCTCTCATTTGCAAGTATCTATCAAAGGACAGGGGTAGGGTAGAAAGCATTAGGATTATTCCAACAGAAATTCACAGAGAAATAAAGTGTTTGTATTTAGCTTCAGGCATTGAAAATTGAGAAACACAATAGTTTGAAGGGCAAACATTGTAGAGAGATGGAGAGAGAAAGGAAATTTTTTAAATTCCTTCAATATATAAGCAACCAAGCCAGAAGGATCTTGGAATTTTTTTTTTTCCATAGCATAAAGATTCCTTTTCTGTTTATGACTGTTAGGCCATCACACTTGTTGCCCTAAAATAGAAAGAGGGTATGCCATAGAGGAAGACATATTGATGGAAGATTCTGAGCCTTCAAGCAAAGTACAGAGGAGGGTTTTCTAGGAGGGGATCATGGGAAGAGTTGAGAGAGGCCAGGAAACCAAATTCCAACATCAAGCTTCTCATGGCCAATTTCTTATCCTTAGGTGGGGTAGAACTTTTGTAATATCCAGAAAGGTATAGGAGATCTAGCAAACTCTGGGCTAGTGGCATGTTCCTAGGGTGTAGCTGGGAGTGACAACAAGCCCTCCCCCAGGCTAGGGGATGAGACAACCTCATTGGCGGAAATGGCGTAATGGGTCTTCTGATGTCCCCCTTCCCAGCAGTGTGCATGGAGACTCTAGAGGAACTTTGTGCCTTGAACAAGGATGCAAAAAGGGCCAGCACAGGCTGGGTTAGGGTAACAAAGCTCTCAGGTTGATCCTTTAATTAACAGGACAAGGGGTCCAAACCAGTGGTAGGTGCTAGTACTTCAGCACCCCAAATGCTGGATCTAACCAGCCATGCCTCCGTGTTCACCAAACTGGAGCAGGAAAGACCAGCCGCTTTGTCTTAAAAGACAGTAGTGATACAGATGACCTCACCCCCAGGAGATCACACACCATCTGAAGGCAGAGCAGAGCCAGGGATGGAAACTCTGAGAGACCCAAAGAGGCAGAGGCTAACCTATGCATCAGAAGAGGTTAATGGAATTTTACTAAAATGTGGGGTCCCCTGCCCTTCCCCTCAGCTACCCAGCAGACAGGGGCAAGTGACAAGATAAGAACAAGAAAGAGGTCATGTTTTCTTTGGGCACAAGAGTATAACATGAGCGAATTTGCAACTTGGGTCCAGTCACTTCAGGAAAGTCTAAATCAGCTGCATGTATAGATGAAAAATTCTGAGCCTTAGGAAAAGTTGATATTACTAATTTTAAGAACATCAAATTTCATTCTTGAAAACTTTTATTTTGTATTGTGATATTGGTTTTATACTATATTATACATTTATATATAACCTATAAATTTTTATCTTTAAAATTTTTTCAAGTTGATGAGCATATGTGACAGGACATTTCGTGTCCTCCTCCTTCATACCTAATGTTTGGTTATCCCATACATGCACTGCTTCTGAGGCAGATGAAAAGAGCTCTCCTCCTCCACCCAAGAATAAAACAGGAATGGACTTACTCGTCATGTGATAAGGCAAGGCCGGGGAGAGGAGGAAGAACTCGGGGTCTGTGGGTGAGGGGATGAAGAAAGAGAATATTCTCAGGATGAGAAGTCTTCTCCCAAGGTCCAAGAGAGAGGAGGCTGCAGGAAGAAAGAGCGAAGGCTCCTTTATGTGGCATGAGGAGCAGATGGAGCCTTTTGAACAGGTTCAAGAAGCCACTTCCTATTTTTTGGCCAAGGGGAATTATGGATTGCACTGGAGATACTTGAGCCAGAGGTGAGAATATGCACTACATCCTCTTAAAAGCTGTGTGTCTGTGCATGTGAGAGAGAGAGAGAGAGAGAGAGAGAGAGAGAGAGAGAGAGAGAGAGAACCATAATTTGGTTAGAAAGATATTTATTTCCTGAGAGTGGACGTACTGCCCCTAGTCCAACATTAAAGGAAGGCAAGGACATGAGGTTACAAAACACGATCACTGCAAATACAATTTTTAAATATTAATCTTATTCTTTTATTATAATTTGTAGCAATTCCCATAGCTAAATAACATTTAACTCCAACTTTCTTTCTTAATCAGGAAAAAAGTATGTGACATAAATATTTTCGGTCAGAGACTAAAGTAATAATAGTTTTCAAAGTTACTTTAAACCAGACTCATTTGCGTGTAGGTATATGGTTTATAACTACTATGCTTTCTAAAAATTGAAATATATTGAAAAATGGGGGATGAAGGGGTAAGGGTAAGGTAGAGAATAACATATCAACATTTCCAATTCCTGAAATAGTATTCCCCCACTTGATAGTGAGACATCGAACTGCATGCAGGATTCTGTTTGTCTGTTGCTTTATCCTAAAGAAATGTTGTTGTTGTTGTTGTTGTTGTTTCCCATTCCCTTTCATCTTGCTCCTGAATCTCTCCAGCATGGACGAACATTAAGAGGTAAGTGAGCTACTAAATGGAGCAAAGAATTATCATTGCAAAGAATTATCTTGAGGTTCACTGGGGTTTTCAGAAAGTAAGATATATGAGTGAGAATCTGATTTAACTGCCATAAATGTAAGTAGCTCTTACCTATGGCCATGCTACCCTGAAAAAGCCTGATCCTGTCTGATCTCAGAAGCTAAGCAGGGTCTGGCCTGGTTAGTACTTGGATGGGAGACCACCTAGGAAGACCAGGTGCTATAGGCATAAATGATTTTTTAAAAAATAAGGGATTGTAAACTGACAAGCTCCTTGCAATCTGTGAGGTCAACCAAGGATTGCCTCACCTAAAAAAAAAAAAAATGTAAGTGGCTCTTCACAGACCCCCTTCCAAAAAGCACCCCATTTTGGGGCATGAGGTAGAGTAGGAAGACTAACCATCTGAAATTGTCAGCTACATAAATTTATTTCACCATAAACTCATTTCAGCCTGAATATCTTGGCAATTTAAATAAGAGAGAGAGAGAGAAAATATTCAACATTCTTCTCTTTAATCCACCGAGAAAAGCGGAAGTATGGGACTATGCGTTTTGTGCTGTGCCTTTGAAAAGAGAACAAAACACAATGTCAGGAGATAAATTGTCATTTTCAGAAGCTACTGTTTTCTTATAAATTCTCAAGGAAATGTTGCCACCTTCTGGACAAAAGTGCAATAAGCAGTCACCACAACCTTGACATCCAGCCTATTTATAAACTCATTTACGTGGGTTAGTTAAGAAGAATTTTGCTTTGGCTTTCTTTTCTGTCATTGTGCCTGCACAACATTGATATGCTAAAAAAAAAATCAAGTCACTGTAAAGGCACTAATCATATGCATAATAGAACAGAAAGCCCATTTCACCAATTAAGCAGATTCTTCAAAGCAGGAATAATCAATCACACTGACAAAGTTTACCAGATTTTTAAATTTCATTCTCAGACTTAACTCTTACAAGGCTTAAAGGGAGGTGGGCATATTCTCAACCAAGTTTTCTCTTTACTTTTTTAAAATTAATATTTAATATGCTTTCAAAAATAGTTCCAAGTTTGTCTAGCTAAATGGTCTTGAATTTGATTTTTTAAATATATTTTGATACTTTAAAGTCATCGGTAATTCCTTGAGCATACAAATGCAATGGCAGCACACACATCCTGATTCATTGTAAAATGTTTATAACCTCTTTACCTGTTTAGTGTGCCCTTTCCATTAGTCAATTCGCACTAGCAAACCTAATTTCAATAAATAAGGTAATTAATATGAGTGTGTTCATTTATTTGAACAGCTATGTATTTGTCCCTCTAAAGAAAAATAAATAGCAAAGAAAGAACCACACCAGCACACTGAACCAGGACATTCCACTCCAAAAAAAAACCGGGAGGTCGTCTTTCTGATATTTTTGCCTGATGTTTATGTCTCTAACACAGAGAGCCTGCAAGTGTAGAAAGCTTATTTCTCAGCTGCATGAGCACCACCCGGAGGACCCTCATGCTCGCTCTTCTGGGCCCTATAAATGTGTAAGCTTCTGCAGTAAGCTCAGTGTCCCACTTCATTCATTAAGAGGAGGGGCACCATTTCTCTGAGAAACTCTCTTCATTACTATGAAGACGTGGTTGATGGTGATTGACAACCCTGACCACCTGTGTCAGTGCTGCCCCTATTTATAGAGGAGAAAACGTTGTGGGGAGGCCTAATCTTACTCATTGCAGCTCATCCCAAAAGCTACTGGTGGACTGTTCCCTCACACTTGGGCCAGGTGGCCAGGAGCCCTGTCCCCTCATCCAACAGTGGCAACTCTGTGCTGGACCGCCACCTTAGCTTCTCGTACACTCATCCTCTGGCTGGAGACGCAGCAAATTCCTCAGTGTCGTTACAAATGAGGTAAGTGAGAGGAAAAGAGGGAAAGCAAATGTCTTTGAACAACTGAGAGTTTTTTTTGTCGTCCACAATACACTACGTGAGTATACATCACATATTACCTGTGAGGCCAGGAATCAGATTGGATGTCAGGACAGGTCCCTGGAGAATGGTAGGATGGTGTCACAGAGAGGGAGACTCAGGTGCCAACGGCCTCCATCTAAATCTCAAATCGCTAGCTGCAGTGCTGACTTTAAAATCACAACCTTAAAGGCCGAGTAGTACCCTTTCAGTGACACAGCATTGCGTGGGAGGGTACTTGAGTGACTACAAAGAAAAGCATAAAAAGAATGAAAGGGGAAATAGGGGGGAAAAAGAAAAAAAGAAAAAGAAAGCGTGTTCTTCTTAGAAACCTTGTTTTGAATTGGGAAGTCCCTGATGCAGAAATGTCTTTGGTGCTGATGATAATCTGGGCCTGCAAGTGCTGAATTGATTCGCTGTCCTGCAGACACCCAGGGGCTGAATATCCAGGAACAAATGCATTAATCATGGCAGAGCCTGCGTGCCAACTGCATAAAGACCGCTGCTCCCAGCAGTGGGGAGAGGGTGGACCTTTCTGCAGACCGCACGCTCCAAAGTAGCTCTCTAAAGTCTTATTACTGAACGTATGTGTGTGGGAAGGGGGGGAAGGGGTTGTATCTGAGTTTCTCTGAAACACACATTTAGAAATAAATGTACTTACATTTAGCCTTATGTTTGAAAAAAAAAAAAAGAAAAGAGGGAGGTTAGAATCTTTGGACAAGAGTCCTTACAGATGTAACAAACACACGGTCACACACATGCACGCACACACATGCACACACACACACAAAAGCTTTCAGGGAGAAACAGAAAATAATGTTTAGCAATTACGGTCCACAGCTGCTGCAGTTTCAATGTGCGCGTGCTACACAGGTGCGGCCATTATAACAATGAATAGCGCACATTAAAGGTACCATCCATAGGGGTAATAATACTAGGGTTGAAAAGGTATTTTCATTTGCAGCCTGATGTTAGGCAGAAAATAAAATAAGGCGTTTCACAGCCAGCCTGATGGCTCAGCTGCCACATGGGAGGCTCAAGCCTGAGATTAATCTAGAACTCTTATGTGTGCGTCTAACAGTGGGAATCTGGCAATGGTTACCTGGAGAGATCACCAAATCTCTTCCTGTTCTAAAACAGGCTGCTCACTGGGGAAACTGAGGCACTCTGCAATTTCTAGAGTCAGCAGCATCAGCCAATATAACATTGATCCCTGCCTAGCAACCCTTACTCCCTCGATACTAGAAATATTGGGGAGAAAATACAGAGAAAGGGTCCCAGTGGATGAGGCAGTTGAGTGGTTCCCACAGGGGAGGAAGCCTGGGAGAGAGTCCCTCCTACCTAGGCCTTGTCTCTGGGCAGCACCATCACTTCACCCAACCCCACATAGCAGAAATGACCTTCCCGGGGCCCAGTTCCAAAAGCTTGGCCCTAAACCCACCACAGCCATCCTGCTTTGCTCATCTCTTCCTTTAAAAGCCCAGCAGCGGATTAGCACAGACTCTCATCACGTTCATTTGCCAGAACTTTTCAAATCACTAACCTTCAATCTCAGTGGCAAACTTATCTTCAGGCAACCAAGACATTCATGCAGATTGAAAGTTGAAAGAAGCTGAGCGAGTGAGGAGAGCCTGGGTTGGTGACAAGACAGTGAACTTTGGAATCAGAAGACAGAAGACCAGATCTCAGTGCTACCACATGCCAGCACCGTGACCTTGAGCAAACTTCTTACTCTCTGAACCTCTGCGAAATGGGGATAATAGCATCTGCTGCAAAGGGTTGTGTTGAAGTTCCAATGAGACCAAGTACATGAAAATGCTAACACCAAGCGTGGAACACAGTAGGTAATAAGTGGTAGAGGTTATCTGAGCAGCTTCCATTTATCTATATTCATTTTCCTGAGCGGATTTGTGAATAATCTTTAATGGTTCTAGGCAAGAAAATAGAAATTCATACAAGGAAAGGAGAAAAAGTAGGCTATACATATTTCTCAGTACCATAGTCAGCTTTAGACCAAACACTCCAAGCAGACTGTTAGAAAAAAAAAAAAAATTAGGCTCAGCAGAATAACTGTTTTCATATTGTCTGCTTTTAATAAGGGTAAAAGCAAACAATAAAACAAATAATGCATGTTGTTTGGGTGAATTTAAAAGCAGAGGTCCATCAGACCCAGGTGAGCCTTGGCCTGGCTGCCACGGACCAGGCATGCTTTCCAAGTGCCCAGGTGGAAAGCCACCCACGGCCTGGAAGTCTGAAAGCTCGCTGGCCTGGCACTGAGAGGCACAGGGATGTAGGGGCATGCAGCCCTTGCCAGGCTGAAAGCTGTCCTAGTGAAATGGGATAGGCCCCAGTTTACCAAGGAAGGTGGGAACACAGCCCTTTTTAGAGCCCTTAAAAGTGAGAGGAGGATTAAAATTAATTTGAAACTTCCCAGGAAGCCTGCATAATGAAAACAAAACTCAATTGCAGTGCTGGCTGGCACACTCTGGATCTGGAAGAGCTCACAGAGCAGAGCTCTAGGTAGTTTGAAGCCTGCTGGGGGCATAAACAAAACTGTAGTGGTGACGATGGTAATGGTGATAGTGGTAGAAAAAAATAAGTCTTAGTCAAGCTCTCATGGGCCACAGATCCCTGAGGCACTTTCATAGTATCTCCATTTATTCATTCAACAAAACTTGTTGACCATGTGGTAAGAACTAGCACTGTCCTAAATCCATTAATAGGACATCAGACCTCATGTTTAAGAAGCTGATAGTCTGCAAGCAGAGACAGGCATACCAACACAATTATAAGATTGTATGTTAAAGTATTTGTCAGGAAGAAAGGGGTGCCATGAGAACACTTAATAGGGGTACCTAATTCAGACTGGGGGTTCCGGAGTGGTTTTTAAGAGGAGCTAATACCTGGACTGAAATTAGACAGGAAAAGGAGGTATAGATGCAGAATGCACAGAGGCCTATGGGTAAGAATACAAGTCACTCTGCAAACTCATAACCAAAGGTTGGAATGTGAAGGAGGCAGAGGAGAGACCAGGATAGCAGCAGTTGGTCCAGCCCTGTGTGCTGTGTATACTAAGGAGGAATGAGGAGTGAGGGGAGACCTTTGAACCAAAGTCATTATAGATAAAATACACATAGTAGCCAGACTTCAAGTGGCCTCCAGTGATCCCCACCTCCTGGTATAGTCTCTACCCGTACTGTACCAGACTTGGTCTGTGTGATCAATAGAATATGCCAGAAGTAATGGTATATCACTTCTGAGATTAAGCTATGCAAGACATTGCCTCTTTGCTCTCTCAGATCACTCACTCTGGGGTCAGCCAGCTGCCTTAAAGCAACCCTGTGAAGATACCCTCATGACAATAAGCTGAGGACTTGAGTGAAATCCTTCAGCCCCAGTCAACCTTCAGTCAACAGTAGCCCTGGCTCATGAGACCTCGAGCCAGAACCCCCAGCTAAGAAACTATGTGAGATAACAAATATTTGTTTTAAGATGCTACATTTGGGGCTAATTTGTTACACAGTAGCAGATAACTTCTACACCTAATAACATGGAAAAAACATATATGCATAACACGAAAAAACAAGTTATAAAAAAATGTGTAATATAATCTTTTTTATATATTACAAACCAGTATATTTATAATGATAAAATGTTTTATTAATCTTTATATCAAACTAACCATAAAAGTAATTTTTTAAATCTAAAATTCCATGGAAATGTTAATTAAGGCTTCTAAATAACATAAAAAGCAGATCACCAGAGACTTGTTAAAATTACAGGCTGATTCTTTGTAGTGTCATTAAGCTACAGAGAAGGCCTGCTTTTCCTCTGTGCAGTGCCTCAGTTGCCAGTGGAAAGCCCAACCGTGATTGGGAGCAGAAAGGAGGGGCAGAATAGATGCCCAGAAAGATTCAGGAAGTTAGCAAGGGCTGAGCTGGCAAAGGAGGAAACTACCTGCTCAAGGATTCCCGACATTGGGAGAAAGGCAGCCCTTTCCTGCTGCTTGGCCTCAGCAAGGTGAGCCGGGAGTCTCAGTGGGTATAAAAACATGTTTTCATGTAAAGTGTCACAGGAATGCCTCAAGGTGGGTCTTGAATGTCACTCAGAAGCTATGTTAGCCTGCTTGGCCAATCATGTTGGACACCACAGCTATCAATTAAAATTACATTAACTAAGTTTAACACCTTTTCTCCTAATAACTTTTGTCATATATTGAAGATTTGGTATCTATTATGAAAGTGATGTTTAATTAAGGTCAGAACAACTTTTCTTTCTTTTATTTTATTTTATTTTTTATTTTTCTGGGAAGCAAGAGGCTCTTAAAGTGATGTTTGAGAAACTCCCTACCAACCATGCCTCTGAATGACGATGTCCTGGTCTCAGGGCATCAGGTGACAGATCATTACCAAATCCTCAATCTACTGAGTGGAACAAAGCGTTCTCAGTGGGGTGGGAGGCTGCGTGGCCCAAACAGAGATGTAGAACAGTGAACCCCCTTCTGGTCTCTTAATTGAATTCATCTGTGGACACCAAGTCTGATGGGGTTTTTTAGTGTGATTATGAATGACAATGTCCACAAAGGAGGAAAGGTGGAGAGGATATAGTTATACAATATTAAGGAAATCACAGAAATACATGGCAGAAGATTTTATCACAGCTGTTTCTAGTTACTGTGCTTAGAACAGAGCCACGTTTACCAAATTAACTTTGAATCGGTCCTTGACTTGAGTGAGCATTTGCCTAAAGACCAGGTGCACCCAACCCATTATATTTAGATTTACAGATACCTGCCTAATCCTTTTCTACTAATAGAATCCTATTTCTGTAGGTAACAATGACATTTATTTTTACTCGTGATAGAGATATTATTAATCTCAGACCGTGCTCTACTGCCTTCTCCAGGGTATTGGGAAAGCCCTCTGTCCCTGCAATGTGAAGTATATACCCATCAAATTCCTGTCTTCTTAAATGGAGATGTTCCTCTTAGATCTTTCCCTACCAGAAGAGCTCTTTTTGGGTTAATGTCCTTCATAAAATAGTGCAAACATAGTGAAACATAGCTAAACCACATAAAACTTCAGTAACAACTTAAGCACTACTGTCAACACAAAAGATGACTAAGAGAAAAACAAAAGATGACTAAGAGAAAAAAGATCTTAGCTATGACAGTTTATATTGGGTATTGATTTAATAATCACTTCAGTGAAAAAATGTATTTTTCATATATATACACAATTGTAATTTTCTCTAGGATACGCACCATCACTCACATACACAACTGATTTCATATCACTCAAAATTGGTAACAGAACTTTGTACCCTTTTTATCTAAGTATGAATAAATTTACACACTTTAGGCATTTTAGAAATGCCTGAAGGTATTAATACATCTTGGAATGATTCTGTTAAATAATTTAGAAAGAGGGAGAAATTTTGCTTCATTCCATACGCAGGCTAGTGGTGGACGCTGACATCTGTCAAATGGCTTTGATGTCATTTAGTAGTGATCATGCTTGTGATATAGGAAGAGGTTTTTCACTGGGTTTCATGACTTTAAAATCTGGATTCCATTGATAAAAGCAGCATGCTTATAGTACATCACAATGTCTCTCTCTTGCCTACTCCTTTATTTTCTTTGTATGACTATGCAGTTCTCTCTATTATTGATAGGGATGTTTGAGATAAACCACACCTATATACTCTGTATGACCTGATGTGACATTAGTGCTACTAGAATTCTTTTTCTAAAAATCTACAATGAGCATACTTTGAAAGAGATTTAACTCGGTAGTGAAAATCATCAGTCTAAAGGACTTGATTGGAATGAGCAAATTCTTTGCTTTCTTGAATTGCTGGCCATTTCTGGGAAGAAATGTGCAAATTGACCTTGGGGCTGCTGATGTGGAGGGCAGGGCCTTCTTACGCTGTTTAGTTTCAAACGCTTCCTGAGCCGCCTTGGCTATGCTATAACTTTTGCCAATGGCCTGTTTAACCAAGTTCTCAGGGTATCCAGGACTTATTTTTTGCCTCCTTGTTGTAATGTCTATGCAGGTTATTAAATTTTTGGCTTACACAGTTTATCAAAATCCTTTTTATAAAGCAAATTTAGCAACAAGCTGACCCTTTCCTGACTAGAGGAGCCACTAGGAATGTGGCAGTGCTTCTTGGCGGTTGAGACATACTCTCTAATTTTTATACGATTTTAAAATACTTTAAAAAAGATGATAGAATGAAAAATGAGTTTACCTGTAAACTCTGACTAATCCCACATCCTTACTCAGAGGAAACTATTATTAGTTCTTCTTTCAGAACAGTTTCTTTATACCTATACAACCAGCAGATTTATTTTCCTTCCCTCTTTTAACACAAAGTTAGCTTATTATGCATCTTGTTATGAACCTTGCAGTTTTCGCTTAACAATTCATCTCAAAGATCTTTTCATATCAGCGCATAGAGAACATTCTTTTTTTTAATAACTGTATAATATTTTGTTGTATGGATGTGCCAGAATTTATTCAATCCCTAATGACAGACATCTGGTTTGTTTCTAATCTTTTACTACTACAAACATTAATGCAATGAATATTTCATATACATAGAATTTCACATATGTGCAAATTTATCTAAAGTAACTCCCAAAAATGCAATTGCTGCATCCAAAGGGTAAATGCATTCGTAAATGGTTATAGATATGGCTAAATTGTTGTCCATAGAGGTTGTATGAATTTACACTCCCACCAGCAGTGTTTACAATTAGAGAAGCCACTTTTGAGAGCTAAGGACAAAGAGAAAATGAAAAACCATGGAATAAATTGCATTACATTTGAAAAAGTATTCGCTACAGACATTAAATGCTAAGTAAATTTTGTTCAACAAATTTTATTTAATGTTGACTATGTTCTTATCAGAGTGCTTGCTACAGATGAGATGCAATAGCAAATATAAAAAAAAGAGATCTTATCCCTCAGACAACTTATAATATGGTGGGGACAGAAAGATACGTATAGAAACCTATTAACGATAAACGCAAACTCTGATTTAGTGGTAGAATGAGTGACAAAGACAGTGAGTGATGGACAGTTACTATATAGGACTGCACTAATTAAGAAAGCCATCCTGAAAGAGATGAGACTTGACAAAACAGAAGGTAAGGTAGAAGGGAGGGCGGTGGATAGCATAAATAGGGGAACAGCCTAAACCAGTGTACTTGCCTCCAGGAAGCTCTCCCTGACATCCAGACCTCCCTGCTGTGTTCCTGCAGCAAAGTCTTTCAACCTATCACATTTTAAATTATCTAGAAGCTTCTCAAAGTTAAGGATTGAGTCTTATTTATCACCACATACTTTTAGGAACATTCCAGGTCATAAACATGTATTTACTATCCAGCGTTGTAACCCCTGGTAACTGTCAGAGTGCCTGGCATGCAGTAGGAAGTCAATGTTTGTCCAACTGCAGCACTAGATTCAGCAAGGGCAGAGGAATTGAGATGTTTGTCACTGGTTTCTAGAATCATGTCACAGTCATGACTAAAGTTTGGAGTTAGCTATCTCCAAATAACACACCAAAATTCAACAATAGGAGTCAGTTGGCAAGACTTCAAGACATTGCTTGCCATTATTGCAACATCTTTTTCCTCTCCCTCTTCCCACCAAAATGCAAAAATTTCAAGTGCCTCCATAGATCATTGGACAAACAATTCCCTGTGATATGAAAATTTGTTAATTATAATAGCAGTGGTCCCTGTTTTACCAAATACATGGAGAAGACTGCCTTTTTGTTCTATTCATCATTCCTACGAAATTATAAACTGTTACTGACTTTTTTACAGGGCACTTAGATTAGGAATTTATAAAACCACAACATTCTAGAACTACATGAAATTTGGTAGCTTCCCATTCAGTCTTCATTTTTAATACTGCTTCTACCTTGAGAGTCATTGAAAGCTGCTTAAAACAGTCCAAATCTTACCTTTTCACTTAATTACAATCTTGCAAATGCTTTGGTGGTTTCAGAACCCGGTTTTTCAGTTTTTGTTGTTGTGTTGTGGGCTTTGGCAGTGTCAGCACTGGCAGCTGAGAGGCCCTGATTCACAATCCTGTGTTTTACTTGCCAAGTGTAGACATAACCCAAAAGCTAGAAGAACCCAAAGGAAGCGGGGCTGGTCCTCTGGCATTGTGTGCTTTGCAGAGAGGAAATGAGTACTCATGAGGCCAGCTTCTTCCCCTCACCCTATCTCCTGAATGCAGTTTTCCCAATAATTTAATAACATTCACAGGGATATTAGATTAATTGGATTTTAATTCCAAATGACTGTGAAAGCAGAGAAATGAGTCACCAGCTCATACTAATGAGAAGATCTATTAAGAGCTCTTCTCTGATAGACACATACAGCAGGGTTATAAATATTTCATATCCAATTAATTGAATTTTGCCCCCTATATATGACACTGCCCTGAAACATCAATCAAACAGGACCAGAGAAAGAACAGAGGAAAAGAAAAAAGACTAAGAGCTTCTTTGGAATAGCAACTACATGACTACCGGCCTTCCTCTCTCTTCCTGCCCCTCAAACGCTCCCCCCACTCAGAGAACCCCTGCCATTGCACAGGGCCTGCAGAGAGGAGCTGGAAGCATTTACACCAACTGCAGCTGGTTCCATACGGCAGGGAAATTAATGTTAATTAATCAGACAGCAGTTTTATACAGGGCTGTGTGCAGAAGGTTATTTGAGTCCTGCTGCAAATAGATTTATAGGTGTAATTGCCATGTTGAATGACCCTCCGTAAATAGGCTCATTAAACTGGCCATCAGTCAAAAAGTCTAATTGAAGCCATGCAGTAGCCTGCAATCGGGAACATGTGGCTCTTGATAAACAGAGCTTGCCCACGGCAGCCCACACTCTGGGCGATTTAGATAGGGCTGCTGGCCGTCCTTCAGGTGGCCCCAGCTTCTCCTTCCTCCTCTGGTTCATTATATCTGAGGGAGGGCAAAAGCAAGCTTCCTGCCCAGCTTCACCCTCTTCCTCTCTATTGGCCCCAAGAGAGCCCATGGAAATCTGCTATGGCAAGCACAGAGTGGAAACCCTATGAATGGGAGGTGAATAGAATTTTCTGAGAAGCATGAGTGATCTCACTGCCTTGTGCTCCATTATCTTGCCAGTGCGGTCATAGTTGGGCAGAGACAAGTGGCTAGGCGTACACAGGCCCCATCCCCGTGCATCCCACAGCCATTTATAAACTCCTTGTCAAGTTTCTATTCTCTTTTCTTTATATACCCATACTCCCATATACAAAGAATAAATACATATTATTTTTCCCTATAATGTGGCAAAAATAGCAAGCTATAGTTACAGTTGAGAGTCCGAAAGCTTTTTGGGGTGAACTGTGTACATTTAACTCCTTGTTGATGTTGATTACAGTATTTCCCATAACAGTGAAAAATTAGAAACAAGCTAAATGTCCATCAACAGGCATCTGGGTATTTAAATTGATATTTATAAACAATGAAATACAAAGCAAATATTAAAAATGACTTTTAGGGAGATTCGTATTTATTAATCTAGAAAACTATGATGTATGTTTATGTAGGAAAAACACATTAAGAAACAGATATAGTGTGATCCCATCATATATCTTTATCTGTGGCTGAATATGCAGAGAAAATGTAATTATTTTAATTTTTTTTTCAATTAGAGTTGATATTTAATATTTCATATTAGTTTCAGGTGAACAGCACAGTGGTTAGACATTTACATAATTTATGAAGTGATTCCCCCCAATTAGCCTAGTACCCACCTGGACCCATACACAGTTATTACAATATTATTAACTATATTCCCTGTGCCGTACTTCACATCCCTATGACTATTTTATAACTACCAATTTTTACTTCTTAATCCCTTCAACTTTTTCACTCAGCCCCTCCAACCCCTGCTCCCATCTGGTAATCACCAGTTCGCTCTCTGCATCTATGATTCTGTTTTCATTTTGTTTGTTTATTTTGTTCTTTAGTTTCCACATGTAAGTGAAATCATATGGTATTTGTCTTTCTGACTTAGTTCACTTTGCGTAATACCCTCTAGGTCCATCCATGTTGATGCAAATGGTAAGATTTCATTATTTTTATAGCTGAGTAATATTCCATTGTGTGTGTGTGTGTGTATACACATACATACATATACATACCCCACATCTTCTTTATCCAGGTATCTACTGATGGGCACTTGGATTGCTTCCATATGTTGACTATTGTAAATAGTACTGCCGTGACCATAGGGGTACATGTAACTTTCGAATTAGTGTTTTGGTTTTCTTTGGATAAACACCCATAAGTGCAATTAGTGGATCATAGATAGTTCTATTTTTAATTTTTTGAGGAACCTCCAAGCTGTTTTCCATAGTGGCCATACCAGTTTGCACTCCCATTAAGAGGGCAAACGTGTTCCCTTTTCTCCACATCCTTGCCAAAACTTGTGTTTTTTGGGGTTTTGTTTTGTTTTGTTTTGATTTATTGATGATAGCCATTCTGACAGGCATGAGGTGCTATTTCATTGTGGTTTTAATTTGCATTTTTCTAATGATTAGTAACATTGAGCATCTTTTGTTATGTCTGTATGTCCTCTTTGGAAAAATGTCTGTTCAGGTCCTTTGCTCATTTTTTAATTGGATTGTTTGGGGTTTTTTTGTTATTGAGTTGTATAAGTTCTTTATAAATTTTAGATATTAACCCCTTATTGGATGTATCTTTGGTAAACACCTTCTCGCATTCAATAGGATATAGTCCTATTTTTTATTTTTCTTTTGTTTTCCTTACCCAAGGAGGTATATCGGGCGGGGGCAGGGAGGGGACATTACTAAGGGCAATATCAGAGTTTATTGCCTATGTTTTCTTCTAGGAGTTTTAAGTCTTTAATCCATTTTGACTTTATGGTGTAATCTTGTATAGTGTAAGAAGGTGGTCCAATTTTGTTTTGTTTTTTTACATGCATCTGTCCAGTTTTCCCAACATCATTTATTGAAGAGACTGTCTTTGTCCCATTGAATATCCTAGCCTTCTTTGTCATAGATTAAGTGACCATAGAGGCCTATATTTATTTCTGGGTTCTCTATTCTGTTCCATTTATCTGTGTGTCTGTTTTTATGCTAGTACCATGCTGTTTGATTACTATAGCCTTGTAGTATAGTTTGATATCAGGTAGTGTGATACCTCCAACTTTTTTCTTCTTTCTCAAGATTGCTGTGGCTATTCAGGATCTTTTATGCTTCCATATAAATTTTAGGATTATTCTAGTTCTTTGTAAAATGTCATTGGTATTTTGATAGGGATTGCATTTGATCTATAGATTGCTTTGGGTAGTATGGACTTTTTAATGATGTTAGCTCTTCCTATCCATGAAAACAGTATCTGCTTCTATTTATTTGTATCTTCAGTTTCTTTCTTCAATGACTTATAATTTCTGACAATTTACATCCTGGTTAAATTTATTCCTTGGTATTTTATTGTTTTGATGCAATTGTTAGTGGGATTGTTTACTTAATTTCTCTTTCTGATAATTCATGATAGATGTATAAAAATTCAACCAATTTCTGAATATTAATTTTGTATCCTGCTACTTTACTGAATTCATGTATCAGTTCTAACAATTTTTTGGTGGCCTCTTTAGGGTTGTCTCTATATAGTATCATGTCATCTGCAAATAATGACAGTCCTACTTCTCTCTCCAATTTGGATGTCTTTTACTTTTTTTTTTTTTTTTTTTTTGTCTGATTGCTGTGGCTAGGACTTCCAATTCTCTGTTGAATAGAAGTGGTGAAAGTGGACATCTTGACATTATTCTCATTAGTTTTTCCTTGTTGAGTCTAACGTTAGCTGTGGGTTTGTCATATATGGACTTTATTATGTTGAGGTATGTTCCCTCTATCTCCACTATGCTGAGAGTTTTTATCATAAATGAATGCTGGATTTCGTCAAATGCTTTTTCCACATCTATTAATATCATATAATTTTTATCTCAATTTGTTAGTGCAGTATATCACTTTAATTGATTTGTGGATATTGAACCAACCTTGCACCCAGGAGTAAATCCCACTTGATCATGGTGTATGATCTTTTTAATGTCTTGCTGAATTTGGTTTGCTAATATTTTGTTGAGAATATTTACATCAATGTTCAACAGGGATATTGGCCTATAATTTTTTTTTTGTAATTGTCTGGTTTGGGAATCAGGGTAATGGTGGTCTCACAGAATAAGCTTGGGTGCCTTCCTTCCTCTTGAATTTTTGGGAATAATTTGAGAAGAATAGGTGTTAATTCTTCTTTGAATGTTTGATAAAATTCACCTGCAAAGCCATCTAGTCCAGGACTTTTGTTTGTTGGGAGTTTTTGATTATTGATTCAATTTCATTAGTAGTTATCAGTCAGTTCAGATTTCCTGTTTCTTTTTGAATCAGTCTTGGAAGATTAAATATTTCTAGGAAAGTACCCTTCTCTTCCATTTTGTTTATCTTTTCAAAAAAGCAGCTCTTGGTTTCATTGATATTTTGTATTTTTTTTACTCTATTTCATTTATTTTCACTCTGATTTTTATTATTCTCTTTTTCTACTTATTTTGGGCTTTGTTTGCTGTTCTTTTTCTAGTTCCTTCAGGTATAAGGTTATATTGTTTGAGATTTTTTTTGTTTTATTAAGTAGGCCTGTATTGCTGTGAATTTCCTTATTAGAACTGCTTCTGCTGCGTCCCATAAATTTGAGATCATTGTGTTTTCATTTTCTTTTTTCTTGAGGTATCTTTTTTCTCAAGATTTCTTCCTTGGTCTCATCGTTAACCCATTCATTCATTAGTAGTATGTTATTTAGCCTCCATGTGCTTGTGTATTTTTCAGTTTTTTCTTATAATTAATTTCTAGTTTCATACCACTGTAGTCAGACAAGACACTTGATATAATTTCAGTATTCCTAAATTTACTGAAACTTGTTTTGTGGCCTAACATGTATCTGTCTTGGAAAATGTTTCATATGCACTTGAGAAGAATGTATAATCTGCTTTGGGGTGAAATGCTCTGAAAATATGAATTAAATCCATCTTGTCTAGTGTATCAGTTAAGGCCACTGTTTCCTTGTTGATTTCTGTCTGAAAGATCTGTCCATTTTGTCAAAGGGGTGTTAAAGTCCCCTAGTACCACTGTATTATTGTCTATCTCTCCCTTTCAGTCAATATTTGTTTTATATATTTAGGTGGTCTTATGTTGTGTGCAGAAATGTTTACTAGGGTTATATCCTCTTGTCAGATTGATCCCTTTATCATTATGTAATGTCCTTCTTTGTCTTTTATTATACACTTTGTTTTAAAAACTATTTTTTCTGATATAAGTATTGCTACACCTGCTTTTTCTTACATTTTTACTTGCATGGAATACCTTTTTCATCCCTTTACTTTCAGTCTGTGCATGTCTTTGGATATGAAGTGGGTCTCTTGTAGACCACATATATATGGGCTTTGTTTTCTTATTAAGCTACTTTATGTTTTTTGATTGGAACATTTCATCCATTTACATTTAAAGTGATTATTGATAGACACATAGTTGTTGTCATTTTACTATTTGTATTTATGTTCTTTTTTTTTTCCTCAAAGAATTTCCTTCAACATTTCTTGTAATACTGGTTGGTGGTGGTGAATTTCTTTAGCTTTTTCCTGTCTGGGAAGCTCTTTATCACCTTCAATTTTAATTGATAGCCTTCCTGAGTAGAGTAGTCTTGGTTGTAGGTCCTTACTTTTTCATCACTTTGAATATTTCATGCCAATTCTTTCTGGTCTGCAAAGTTTTTGTTGAGATATCAGCTGTTAGTCTTATGGGAGCTCCCTTGTAGGTCACTAATTGCTTTTCTCCTGCTGCCCTTAAGATTCTCTTTGTCTTTAATTTTTGCCATTTTAATTATGTGTGTTGGTGTGGGCCTCTTTGGGTTCATCTTGTTTGGGACACTCTGTGCTTCCTGGACTTGTATGTCTATTTCCTCTGCCAGGTTAGGAAAATTTTCAGTCATTATTTCTTCAAATATGTTCTCAGTCCCTTGCTCTCTCTCTTCTTTTTCTGGTACCCCTATGGTACAAATATTATTATGCTTGATGTTGTCCTAGAGGTCCCTTAAACTTTCCTCATTTTTTTTTTCCTTTTTTTTCTTGCTTCTATTCCCATTGGGTGTCTTCTGCTGACTTGTCTTCCAAATCACTGATTCGATCCTCTGCTTCATCTAATTTACTGTTGATTTCTTCTAGTGTATTCTTCATTTTGGTTATTGTATTCTTCATTTATGACTGGTTCTTTTTTATGGTTTCTGTGTCTTCTTTTATGCTTACTATCTCTTTGTTGAAGTTCTCACTGAGATCATCTATTCTTCTCCTTTGTTTGTTGAGCATCCTTATAACCAGTGTTCGAGCTCTATATCTAGTAAGTTCCTTGTCTTTATTTCATTTAGTTCTGTTTCTGGTGTTTTCTTCAGTACTTTTATTTGGGACATGTTCCTTTGTTTCCTCATTTGACTGCTTCTCTGTGTTCATTTCTATGTATTAGGTAGGTCTGCTATGTCTCTCAGTTTTAGATGGGTGGCATTATGTAGTAGGTACCCTGTGTGGCCCAGTGATGCAGTCGCCTTAATCACCTGCACTGAGTGCTCCAGGAGTGTCCCTTGTGTGGGTCATGTGTGCCCTTCTGTTATAGTTGAGCCTTGATTGCTGTTGGTACATCAGTGGGTGGGACTGACTTAGGTTGACTATCTGTGAGGAATGACCAGGCCCACATTGTATGAGCTGCTGTGTAGGAGCTGACTCCACAGAGTGGGATTTGCCTCAGCAGGCTCATGTGCCTATTTAGACCTCTCTTTGTGTGTGCTGCTTGTAGGGCTAATCAGATGGTGCTCTGTTGTGGTCCGATGCCAGCTTGAGTGTGTTGGTTCTAGAGCCCCTTGGAAGGGGCTCTTGTGCAGGCCAAAGTCTTCCTGCCTGTGACCAGCCCAGGGCTACCTGGTATGAGCTACAAAGTTATCTGCATTTGGTCACTCCCTCTGCTGGACCTGGAGGCAAATGGGAGAGGCCATCTGATGAACTGAGGCAGCTGCCATCAGTACCAGTGCTGGGCCAGCTTAGCAAAAGGCCCAGGGCACTCCTAGACCTGAGGATACTTGAGGCTGCTCATAAGGCTCATAGGCTGAGGGAGTCTCAGGCAGTACACATGTTGACTTGGAGTCACCAGAATGGGAAAGTAATGTTCCCCAGATTGGTGCAGATTCAGATTTGTTGCCAGTGCTAAGCCTGTGGCAATTCACAAAAATCTCAGCTCTCACCAAGGCCAGCTCTCGCTTGGGCCCGCACACTTCGGCTAGGGCCAGTGCTGGTTGCCCGCTATGGAAAATGTCTCCAAAGGTGCACAAGTGGAGGCCTGTCGATTGCTGCTAAGGAACCTTCTTCTGAAAAAAATGGGGTGAGTCCGGTTTCCCAATAGCCACCCAAATTGTCACTGGAAAATTTGGGAGTTGGGTGGGGTGGAGTCCTAGAGAATCACCAGGGTGGAGCTAGTAGATCACACCAGGGCAGTGAAGATTCAGTTTTAGCCTCCTTTGCAGGCTGCAAAGGAGGAGGGCTCAACAAAGGGACAATGGCTGCAATCCCTCCAGCCCTCACCGGAAGCTACACAACTCAGTCTTTCTTTGTATGTTTCTGGCACCTCCCAAGCTGCTGTCCCTCTGTTGGAGCCCAGGGTGAGTGCCTGCAAGCAAGTAGTTTTGTATGCAAGCCCTTTAAGGGTATGATGGATTTCCAGCAGCCCTCCATCTAACCCGGATGGCCAGAATTCCTACTGATTTTCACAGCCATATTTTGTAGAGACTCCTCTTCCTGGCACTGGAACCCTGTGCTAGGAAAATCTAGTGTGGGGCTGGAGCCCCTTGCTCCTTTTGAGTGGGGGCCTGTGCAGCTGAGATAAATCTCTGAGGCTCAACCACCACACACGAATGTGGGACTAGCCCATTTCTTGTCTCTGCTCCTCCTACCAGTCTCAATGTAGTCTCCTCTTTACATTCCCAGTTATAAGAGTTTTGTTCAGCTAGTCTTCAAATCCGAAAATGTAATTTTTTAAAAATTGAAGCTCATCTATTCCCTTTCACAATCTCCCTTTTAATAGGTAGTGGGATAAAAAGGGGGAAAAAAACACTAACTCTCCAATCATGATGAAAATTAGTCCAATCTGATCATGTAAACAGTTCCTTTAGCTAAAACTCTGTTTCTTTTAGGAAAATTTCTGTTTCTAGATGGTTCCCTGTGAAAGTTAATTTTATATGTCAACTTGACTAGGCCATGGGGTGCTCAAATATTTGGTCAAACATTATTCCGGATATGTCTGTGAGCGTGTTTCTGGGTGAAATTAATTTTAATCAGTAAACTAAGCAAAGCAGATTGCCCTCCCCGGCACAGGTGGACTCTTCATCCGATGCATGGAAGGCCTAACTAGAACAAAAAGTTCTGCCTGCCTGACTTCGAGCAGGGCTCCAGTTTTCTACCTTAAGACTCAGACAAAAACTGCATCATTGGCTTTCTTGGGTCTCCATCTTGCCAACCGTAGAACTTGGGGCTTCTCAGCATCTATAATCATATGAGCCAATTTGATAGATACTGATGCACAATCAACACACGACCGACAGATGACTTCCTATTGGTTTTGTTTCTGTGGAGAATTCTAATATACTCCCTTTGTCCACTTCTCTTCCCCAGGTAGTGCCCAGGTGCATGAGCCGAGTGCTGTGTGTCATAGTACAGGGAAGAGCCAGGTCTTTGAAGGTCTTTTGGGGCTGGCCTCTGGGGTATTATTCACTCATCCCCCCAGATCCTAAGCCAACTCTGTTTCTAGGTGGCTGCTGGTCTTTTTCTCAACTTGCCCAGAGCTGGAGCTTGTTCCTGGCTGACTTGGGCTTACATGGGTTTCATAGACCAAAATATCCAACCAGTCTAAAGGTCCAGGGGCCTACCACAGCCTCTCTGGCTAAGTCATTTGACCCTACCTGGGAAAACTCCCAAAGCAGGCCTGCTGGACCTCCATCCAGTGTTGACCCTACATGAGAACTTGGAATCAGGTAACAAACCTCAGGCCTCCATTGGCCTAACTGCTCACCTTGAAACGGTACAATTGTATTCAGGCCTGGGTCAGGACTTCCTGAGAGGGGCACTCTTCCCGGGGTCATAAATAAGGAGTCAGAATAAAGGCTTCTTTCTGACTTCCATGTTACTCTCCCTTATGAAACACATCTCCTCATCTCAGGGCCTGAATCCAAGGCCATCAGAACAAAGTGGTCAGAGTCTTAATTGCCTCATTATTCTCCCTTAAGTTTCCTTCTCACCATCATCCAGGGCTAGAAAAAGGAAGTCTTTTTACTTTCCCTATCTCATATCTTCCTTTTGCCTATCAGTGCCAAATGTTGTGATGAGCAGGTTCCTCGAGGATATATTGAAGAGAGGATATATTGTGTTGATTGTGCATCAGTATCTTCCCTGTACCATGACACACAGAGGTTTCCTGGAAAATTCTCTTTTGAAACCATAGTTTGTTTACCGTCCTGATCTATAATCTATTTTTTATGTCAAGAGCTGGAAATTGCATTGTTCTTTCCTTTGTGCTCTTTTATTTTATTGAGATATAATTGACATATAACATCGTATTAGTTTTAAATGTTCAACACAATAATTCGATATTTGTGCACATTCCAAAGTGATTACTACAGTAAGTTTAGTTAACATCCATTACCACAGTTACAATGTTTTTTCTTGTGATGAGAACTTTCCAAATATATAATACAATATTGTTAACTATGGTCACTATGCTATACATTACATCCCCCATGACTTACTTATTTCCTAACTGGAAGTTTGTGCCTTTTGACCCCTTCGCCTATTTTGCCAACCTCACTATACCCTGCCTCTGGCAACCACCAATCTGTTCTCTGCATGAGCTCAGTTTCTTTTAAATTACATATATTAATGAGATCATACAGTATTTGTCTTTCTCTAATTTATTTCACTTAGCATAATGCTCTTAAAGTCCATCAATGTTGTCACAAATGGCAGGATTTTCTTCTTTTTATGGTTGAATAATATTCCACTGTGCATATTTTTGCTTGTGTGTATTACATTTTCTTTATCCATTCATTCATCGATGGATATTTACATTATTTCTATGTCTTGACTGTTAAAAATAATGCTGAAATAAACATGGAGTTGAAAATATCTTTTCAAGATACAGATTTCATTTTCTTTAGATAAATACCCAGAATTGGAATTGCTAGATCATGTGGTAGTTCTATTTCTAATTTTTTGAGGAGCCTACATATTGTTTTTCATAATGACTGAACCAATTTACATTTCCACTAAGAGTGCACAAGAGTTCTCTTTTCTCCACATTGTCACCAACACTGGTTATTTCTTGTCTTTTTAATTGTCATTTCAACAGTTATGAAGCAATATCTCATTATGGTTTTGATTTGCGTTTCCCTGATGATGAGCAAGGTTGAGCACCTTTTCATATACCTGTTGGCCATTTGTATGTCTTCTTTGGAGAAATATCTGTTCAAATTCTTTGTCAATTTTTAATTGAATTTTTTTTCTCTTGAGTCATATGAGTTCTTCATATATTTTAGATATTAACCCCTTATCAGATATATTATTTGTAAATATTTTCTCCCATTCCATAGGTTGTCTTTTCATTTTGTTGAGTTACCTTTGCTGTACAAAGCCTTTTTAGTTTGTTGTCCTATTTGTTTAGTTTGCTTTTGTTGCCTTTGCATTTGGTGTCAAATCCAAAAAATCATTGATAAGATCTATGTGAAGCACCTTACCCCAATGTTTTCTTCTAAGAGTTTTATGGTTTCAAGTCTTACATTCAGTCCTTTAATTTTGAATTGATTTTTATGTATGGTGTAAGATAATAGTCCAGTTTCTTTTTTTTTCTTTTTGCATTTGGTTGTCCAGTTTTCCCAACACTATTAATTAAAGAGACTATCATTTTCTTGTAAACTAATTGACCATATGGGTGGGTTTATTTCTGGGCTCTCTATTCTGTTCCATTCATCTCTCTGTCTGTTTTTATGCCAATATCATACTATTTTACATACTGTAGCTTTGTAATATAGTTTGAAATCAGGAAGTATAATGCCTCCAGCTTTGTTATTCTTTCTCAAGATGTTTTTGGCTATTAGAGGTCTTTTGCAGCTCCACACAAATTATATGATTGTTTTCTGTAAAAAATGCCATTGGAATTTTGATAGGGATTACGTGGATTCTGTAGATCACTTTGGATTGTATAAACATTTTAGCAATATTCTTCTAATTCATGAGCACAGAATATATTTCTATTTATTTGTGTCTTCAATTTCTTTCAATAATGTCTTGTAGTTTTCAGCATAGAGGTCTTTCACCTTCTTGGTTAAATTTATTCCTAAATAATTCTTTTGATGCAATTGTAAATGGGATTATTTTCTTAATTTCTCTTTCTGATAGTTTATTAGTGTATAGTAATGCAACTGATTTTTGTATATTGATTTTGTGTCCTGCAGCTTTACTGAATTCATTAATTAGTTCTAATATTTTTGGGGTAGAGTTTTTAGAGTTTCTATATATATAATTGTGTCATCTACAAATAGTGACAGTTTTACTTCTTTTCTCACTTGGATACATTTTATATCTATTTCTTCTTTAATTGTTCTGGCTAGGACTACTAATATTCTGTTAAATAAAAGTGGTGAGAGTGGGCATTCTGGTCTTGTTCCTGATCTTAGGGGAAGTTTTCAGATTTTCATCATTGAGTATATATTAACTGTGGACATGTTGTATTATGCTTACATATGTTCCCTATATACCCAGTTTGTTTTTATACACCTAGTTTGTATTGAGAGTTTTTATCATGGATGAGTTGAATTTTGTCAAATGCTTTTTTTGCATCTATTAAGGTGATCGTATGATTTCATTCTGTTAATGTGTATTACATTGATGAATTTGCAAGTGTTGAACTATTCTTGCATCCTTGGAATAAATCCCACTTTATCATGGTATGTGATCTTTTAAATGTATTGTTGAATTCAGTTTCTTAATATTTTGTTGAGGATTTTTGCATTTGTATTCATTTGGAATATAGGCCTATAATCTTCTTGTGGTGTCTGCCTGGTTTTGGTAATAGGCTAGTGCTGGCCTTTTAAAATTAATTTGGAAGTGTTTTTGACTCTTCTATTTTTC
>NW_011888861.1:850760-867432 GCF_000151845.1 Pteropus vampyrus | reverse complement strand
TATAATCTTCTTGTGGTGTCTGCCTGGTTTTGGTAATAGGCTAGTGCTGGCCTTTTAAAATTAATTTGGAAGTGTTTTTGACTCTTCTATTTTTCGGAAGAGTTTAAGAAGAATTGTATTAAATTTTTCTTTTAAATGTTTAGTAGAATTTAACAATGAAGCCATCTGGTCCTGGACTTTTGTTTGTTAGGTTTTTGATTACACATTCAATTTTCTAACTAGTAATTGGTCTGTTCAGATTTTCTATTTCTTCCTGATTCAGTTGGTAGATTGTATATTTCTAGGGATTTTTCCATTTTTTTCTAGGTTGTCCAATTTGTTGGCATGTAATTGTTCATAGTAATCGCTTATAATCCTGTGTGTTTCTGTAGTATCAGTTGCAACGTTTCCTCATTTCTGATCTAATAGAATTGTCTTTTTTTCTCCCTTGGTGAGTCTGACTAGAAGTTTTTCTATTTTGTCTTTTTAAAAGACCAGTTTTTAGTTTCGTTGATCCTTTCTGTTGTCTTTTTAGTCTGTTTCTTTTATATCCATTGTGATCTTTGTTTCCTTCCTTTTACTAATTTTGGGCCTAGTTCTTTTTCTGGTTCTTTGAGATGTAGAGTTAGGTTGTTTATTTGAGATCTTTCTTGTTTCTTAATGTAGGCAGTTATCACTACAACCTTCGCTCTTAGAACTGCTTTTGCTGACTCCCATAAGATTTGGTATGCTGTATTTCCATTTTCACTTGTCATAAGACATCTTTTGATTTTCCTTTTCATTTCTCCTTTGACCCATTGTTTGTTCAGAATAATGTGGTTTAATCTCCACATATTTGTAAATTTTCCAGTTTTCTCTTGATAATTGATTTTTAGTGTCATGCCATTGTGGTCAACAAAGATGCTTGATATAATTTGAATCTTATTAAATTAAGACTTGTTTTGTTTCCTAACACATGATTTATCCTGGACAGTATTCCATGTTCACTTGAAGAATGTGTATTCTCTTGCTTTCGGATGATTTATTGCATGAATGTCTGTTAAGTCCATCTGGTCTAAATTCCTTTTTTAAAAATCCTATATTTCCCCAAGGCAATAAAACATCTAGGGCAAACCTGAACAAAGGTCCTGAATTCATAAAACAGAAAAGAAAAGATACAATAATGATTCTAAAATATTAACTTGCTTCATATTTATATGTGCCTAGAGTCATATCTAAATGAATATTTATTAAAAGAATATGAGTAACTATTAATAGTATAATTCTGGTGGGTTTTTACTTCATTTTGCTGATAACTTTTTAGGGGTCTATAGTTTGTTCTTTCATTAACAATAGGTACTAATAAACCACTATATCCTGGGCACTTTTCTAGGTTCTGGAAATACAGTGGTTGTTGGGAAAAGGAAGCCATCAGAGGTCCAACATGACCCAACTTATGTTTAGAAGGAATTTCTCCAGCTGCTTTGTGAATAGAGTAAAGCAGGGCATGGTACAAGAGTGGGAAATTAAAAAAAAAAAAAAAACAGAACTATCAGGAATATCAGCTATTAGGCTACTGCAGTGTTCACAAACTTAACAGGATCCTGGGTGAGATTTGAAACTGGCCCCCATACACAGAGGGCAAGGAAAGACTGAAGATAGAGGCAGATCACTTCATATTGGTAGATGGCAGGTTTAGTAAGAAAGGAAACTTACATATGAGGCTTGTTTTGGATGGCCACAAGATGAGTACATCTCTGCCCACCGGCCAGAATCTTAAAAGTTTATATGGGGACCTTAACTGAGCTCAGGCACATATACTGTCCAGATGGTCTTAACAACACATTACTCTCTCAAGGCTATTTCCTTGAAAACGACTCCTACTGTGGAAAAAATGATCAGTACATACATTCCAAGGACAGGAAAAGGAGTGAGGAGCTCCAATCACCCAGGTCCAGCTCACAGGCCAACCCATGGTCATGTCCTCTTGATGATTTCCTCCAACAGAGAGAGAGAATGGTGACTTGGCTGGCCCCCCACAGTTTAACCCCATTATTTAGTTTCCTACTGCTGTTATAATGAATTACCATAAACATAGTGACTTCAAACAAAAGTATTACCTTACTGTTCTGTAAGTCAGAAGTTCAAAATGGTTTTCACTAGGATAAATCAAGATGTTAGGCAAGGTTGAGTTCCTTCTGGAGGCTCTAGGAGATATTCTGTTCTCTTGCCTTTTCTATGCTTCTAGAGACTGCCCAAATTGTTTGTCACATGTCCCCCTTCCATCCTCAAAGCCAGCAACAGCCAATGGAGTCTTTCTTACACAGCAATCATATGATTACCTTAGATTTATCCAGATAATCAGAATAACCTCCCTATTTAAGGTCAATGATTAGCAACCTTAATTCCACTTATAACCCTAATTTCACTTTGCCATGTAACATATTTGGACATTCTGAGGATTGGAATATGGATAACTTTTCAGGAGGTTGGAAAGAGAGGTGGCAATCATCCAGCCTACCACACCCTCGCTGGCCAAACTCTCTCGTTAGTTTTTTTTTTTTTTACAAGAAAACTTTTTTTATGGAGATATAATTTTTTTTGTTTTATTATTTGAGAAACTTTTTCCCAGTTTTATTAAGGTATAATTGACATGTAATATTGT
Organism: Pteropus vampyrus; assembly: GCF_000151845.1. Taxonomy (NCBI): domain Eukaryota; kingdom Metazoa; phylum Chordata; class Mammalia; order Chiroptera; family Pteropodidae; genus Pteropus; species Pteropus vampyrus. The sequence continues at coordinate 864,809 of NW_011888861.1, read as the reverse complement.
ATAAGTTTAGGGTTCACAACTGTTTTGATTTGATACATTTATAAATTACAAAATGATTACCACCACAGTACTAGCTAACACCTCTATCCAGTTACAGTTACCATTCATTTTTTGTGATGAGAACATTTAAGATCAATTTTCTTAGCAACATTCAAGTTTGTGATACAGTATTATTAGCTATAGTCATAATGCTATACAGTAGCATTATTTTGTTTATTTTTTAAATTTTTTAAATTACAGTTGACATTCAATATTAGTTTCAGGTGTACAGCATACTGGTTACACATTCGTATAACTTACAAAGTAATCCCCCTGGTAAGTCTAGTAACCACCTAACACCATATGTAGTTATTATAAATTATTGACTGTATTCCCTATACTGTACTTTATATCCCCATGACTATTTTGTAACTGCCAATTTGTACTTCTTAATCCCTTCAGCCTTTTATTCAGTCTCCCAACCCACATCCCATCTGGCAACCATCAATTAGTTCTCTGTATCTATGGGTTTGTTTCTGTTTTGTTTATTCATTTTGTTTTTTAGATTCCACATATAAGTGAAATCATGCAGCATTTGTCTTTCTCTGTCTGACTTATTTCCCTTACTATACTATCCTCTATGTCCATCCATATTGTCACAAATGATGAGTTCATTCTTTTTTATACCTGCGTAATATTCCATTATATATATGTATAGAGACGGACACTTAGGTTTCTTCCATATCTTGGCTATTGTAAATAATGCTGCAGTGAACATAAGGGTGCATATATCTTTCTAAATTTCTTCCAATAAATAGCCAGAAGTGGGATTGCTGGGTCATATGGTAGTTCTATTAACTTTTTAGGGAAACTCCATACTGATACCATGGTAGCTGCACCAATTTAAAATCCCATCAACAATGTATAAGGGTCCCATTTTCTCCACATCTTTGCCAACACTTGTTTGTTGATTTATTGATGATAGCCATTCTGACAGGTGTGAGGTGATATTTCATTGTGATTTTAATTTGTATTTCCCTAATGATTAGTAATGTCAAGACATCTTTTTAGATGTCTATTGGCCATCTGTATGTCCTCTCTGGAAAAGTGTCTTTTCAGGTCTTCTGCCCATTTTTAAATTGGATTATGTTTTTTGGGTACTAAGTTATATGAATTTTTTATATATTTTGGATATTAACCCCTTCTCAGATATATCATTGGCAAATATCTTCTCTTTTTCAATAGGTTGTCTTTTTGTTTTGTTGATAGTTTTTTGGGGTTTTTTTGTTTGTTGTTGTTGTTGTTGTTGTTGTTTTTGCTGTGCAAAACTTTTTAGTTTGATGTAGCCCAGTTTGTTAATTTTTTTTCTTTTGTTTGCCTTGCCTAAGGAGACATACAAAAAAATATTACTAACAGTGCTGTCGAAGAATTACTGCCTGTGTTCTCTTGTAGGAATTTCATAGATTTGGGTCAGGTCTTACATTAAAGTCTTTAGTCCATTTTAAATTTATTCTTGTATATAGTGTACAAAAGTGTTCTAGTTTCATTTTTTTTGTATATATCTCTCCAGTTTTCCCAATACCACTTATTGAAGAGATTGTCTTTACCCCATTGTATATTCCTGCCTACTTTGTCATAGATTAATTAAATGAGACATAGGTTTATTTCTGGGCTCTGTTGATTTATGTGTCTTGTTTTATGCTGGTAGCATGTTGTTTTCTATACTAGAGCCTTATAGTAATGTGTGATATCAGGTAGCATGATACTTCCAACTTTGCTCTTCTCCCTCAAGATTTCTTTGGCTATTCGAGGTCACTTTTAGTTCCGTATAAATTTTAGGACCATTTGTTCTAGTTCCATGAAAAATACCATTGGTATTTTAATAGATTGCATTTAACCTATAGATTGCTTTGGGTAGTATGGACATTTTAACGATGTTAATTATACCTATCCATGAGCACGGTATATGCTTCCATTTATTTGTATCTTCTTCAATGTCTTTCTTCAATGACTTATAATTTTCTGAGTACAGGTCTTTCACCTCCTTGGTTAAATTTATTCCTAGGTATTTTATTTTTTGATACAAAAAATCCCGTTTGTAAATGAGATTGTTTTCTTAATTTCTCTTTCTGATAGTTCATTCTTGGTGTATAAAAATATGACCAATTTCCAAATATTAATTTTGTATCCTGCTACTTCATTTATTAATTCTAATAGTTTTTGGTGGAATATTTAGGATTCTATATATAGTATTATGTCACCTGCAAATAATGACAGTTTTACTTTTTCCTTTCCTATTCAGATGTCTTTTATTTCTTGTCTGATTGCTGTGCCTGGGACTTCTAATATTATATTGACTTAAAGTGTTGAAAGTGGACATCTTTGTCTTGTTCCTGATCTTAAGGAAAACACTTAGCTTTTCACCATTGAATATGATGTTAGCTACAGGTTTGTTATATTGAGTTATGTTTCCTCTATTCCCAGTTTGCTGAGAGTTTTTATCATAAATGGATGTTGAATTTTTTCAAATGCTTTTTTTTTGCATCTGAGATGACCATGTGATTTCTATTTTTTTAATATGGTATATCACATTGATTAATTTGCAGATATTGAAGTATACTTGCAGCCCTGAAATAAATTCCACTTGATCATGGTATATGATCATTTTAATTTATTGTTGAATTTGGTTTGCTAAAATTTTTTCGAGGGTTTTTGCATCTCTCTGTATTCATAAGGAATATTGGCCTGTAATTTCCTTTTGTAGTTTCCTTTTCTGGTTTTGGTATTAGGGTAATTGTCCTTACAAAATGTATTTGGAAGTGTTCTCTCCTTTTCTATTTTTTGTAATAGTTAGTGAATTATTGGTATTAATTCTTCTTTAAATGTTTGGTAGAATTTAGCAGTGAAACTGTCTAATCTGGACTTTTGTTGTTGGGAGGTTTTTGACTACTGGATCAATCTCCTTACTAGTAACCAGTCTGTTCAGAATTTCTATTTATTCATGATTTAGTCTTGCTAAGTGGTACATTTCTAGAAATTTATTTCTTCTCATTGTAAAATTTGTTGGTGTAGTATTATTCATAGCAGTATCTTATGAGTCTCTGTATTTGTGCGGCATTGCCAAGAATCATGAGGAAATAATGTTTCCAATTGCATTTTATGCACTGTTAAAAGTATTATAATTTTTCTCCTTTTTGTAAGCATATTAATTATACTGGTTAGTTTTTTAATACTAGATGAAGTTGGTCTTCCCAAAATAAATCAATCTGAACAAGATTTGTTACATTTTTTATATATTGCTCAGTTCATTTAGTTAATATTTTCTTTAGGTTTTTTGAGTAGATTCTTATAATGTTTTTATTATATGTAGTTTTTCTTATGATGTTTGTGTTTTGGCATTGGATATTTAGCTATTGCGGATATTGTTTTGTTGTTGTTGTTCCTATTCTCTAAAAGAGCTGTAAAAGTTTAGCATTAATTTTTTCTTAAGTATTTGGAAGATTTCACCAGTGAAACTTGTGAGCCCGAAGTTTCCTTTATAAGAAGGTCATAAAAATTATAGATCCCATTTATTTACTATTATAATATTAAATATTTATAATCTGATTTTTCTGTTTCTTTTGTCAGTTTTGGTTAGTCACTTCTGGTATGTTTGAGGAATGTATCAGTTTCATCTAACTTATCAAACTCTGTTTAAAACTATTCATAATATACTTGTAATCTTTTAAAATTTTGCAGCAAGATTTATAGTGATGTCTTCTATTCCTCATATTTGTTATTTGTGTTTTCTACCTGTTTCCTTTTAATCAGTATATGCTAGAGTTTTTTAATTTTAGTAGTCTTTTCCAAGCAACAACTTTTAGCTTTATTGATTCTATTTATTGATTGTGTTCTATTTTATTAATATTTTTCTCTTACCTTTACTAATTCCTTCTTTCCATCTTTTGGGAGAGTTTAATTAGTTTTAATTCTAAATTTTTGAGATAAATGCTTAGCTTGTTTATTTTCAGATCTTGTTCTATACACATATATAAACTTAAGGGTCTAAACTTTAAGCATGGCTTTAACTGAATCTCACCAATCTGTTTTATTACTAGCAGTAGTACCTTTGTAGCTTTATATGCATAAGCCTATTTTCTAATCACTTACTTTAAAAATATTAGATCTACTTTTACTTATATCCATCATAAGCCTCTAAACTATTTTAAGTTATATGTATATAAATTTTATATAAAGGGGGAGGGATTTTGAACTTTCTATTTTCTAGAGGACAGATGAAAAAGATGTACATACATGCCTATACTCTTCATTTGATCCCACCTTCAGTCTTCATTCTCCCTCCCCAAATCTCATCAGCCCTTGAAGTTCCTCCTCAGCAAGGATCTCCAATCTGTCCCTTCTCTGAACTCTTACAGTATTTGATATCCATTTTATTCATTTTGACTCTTAATAATAAGCTTTCTTATAGTGTTATTGTTTCAAGTCTGTATATATTTTAATTAGCCTATTGTCATAGGTAGAGATCCTATATTTAAATCTCTTTTTAAGAACCTTTAAATTTATTTTGTATCTCCCTCAGCAAGTTGCATGGTACTAGACATGTGACTCACTGTCAAAATAGAAATAGGGAGAACAGGTGTATCTGTAAAGCGGACATGATCAATGCCTACCCACATACCCAGCACTTGCCTTTTCTGTGCATGCAGCAGCTTCTTATTATGGTCCCCTACCCCTCTCTCCTGGGCCCTGTCTGGCTACTGAGCATGCTTGGCCTGCTTGCAGGACATACCACAGTGCTAGGGAGCTGTCTCAACTACAATAAGAGTTAGCCCATTAGTACCTCAGCCTCCTCCTCTTGTGGGTGGAACAACTCTGAGGTGTGCTCTATTCTGTCTCCCAGAAGTCCCCAGTAGACTGAGCCCAGTTGCCCACAGGGATATCCTACTAATTAATGCACCTTGTATTAGTTTCCATTGCTTTCCTATCTCAAATCTTCATTTCAAATCTTATATCATTTCCTAAATAAACTACTGTTACTTCACATGAAATCCCCTCCTCAGGGTCTACTTCTCGGAAGACACAACCCAAGATCATCTCTTGGCCTTTCTAAATCATCCCTCATTCAGAGATTAGCAAGGCTGAAAAAATAAATTCTAACCCCAATTCGTTTTAACTAATAGCACAAAAGTTTTTGATATAATTTTCAAAATAAACTTATACTGTTTGGCAATACCAGACCTAAGCCTAAGATTGCAGGCCAGGGTTCCAATGCTGATGTCATCACTCACAGGATATATATCCATAGAAGAGTTATTCATCTCTTCAGGCCTCAGTTTCCTAACTTAAAAATGGATAGTAATATCTGGTTTTACTGACTTGGCATTGTTGGTTTGAGAACCAAAGGAAAGACAGTATGGGAATGAGCTTAACAAAATGTGAATTACGAATAAAACATGGGGTAAAATGGAATATTATCTCTTTTCATGGGATACCGAAACTATGCTTGTGATGTTTAGAAAATTAATCGCAAGAAAGAAAAAGAGAAAGGGAGCAGGGAAAGAATAAACTTGCCTAAAAGATATGTTGCTTTCTAGCATTTTTCTCCATGACAGTGAAGCATAAACTCAATTTGTGAATTTTACCCAAATGCACTATTTTGTTGAGTTGGGAAGGGAGATATAAAAAGAAATCATTTACTGTATTGTTCCTCCTAGTAGTCTTAGGCCAGAAGAGGTGGCTGCCTATGACTCACTCATGCGTGTGAACAGGCATTTACTGTGCCTGTTGGACACACAAGAGAGCTTTAAATATTTGCTAAAAAATGTTTACCTATTTCTTTCTAAGTTCAAAACTTGCCTAACTACCCAACCCTAAAACTGAAATGTCAATGATGAAAGATAACATATAAAATGCCTATATTTTCCTTTAGAAATTAGTCACTCAGAATTTATTACTCCGGAAACAAAATACCCCACAGTTACAGGCCAAAAAATAAGTTAGCTTACACTGGCACGACCACAGTCTGGGGAGCTCACTACTAGAAATAAAGAGACTCAAAAAAGTGTGAAGGAAAACATCAAATTATATAATGTTTGAAGCAGACGCAACCTTGCTGGTCAGTTTGTTTTATATAAACCGTTTACGGATGAGAAAATTGATAACCAAAATGCTTGTGTGGCTTTATATCACGATGACTTAATTATTTCCACTATACCATCCATTTCAGAAATCTATCAGCTTAATAACTCACATTATAGTTTAATTTATTTTTAACCCCACAATTCACACCAGCAAGTATTAGTATTATTCTGCCTAAGAAGAAAGTTGTGCTCAGAGTTGGTTCACTTTCTCCATGGTCACATAACAAGAAGCAGAAATAAGCTTAAATAAAGTTATTTTGCCTCTAATATCTCTACTCCCACCTGTTTTTGTTGTTGTTGTTGTTGTTTTTCCTAAGGTAGAGAGAAGACAGGGCAGTATTTAACCTTACAAGAACATGGTCACTAAAGTCTGACCTTGATTCCAACAGACCATCACTTACTGTTTAAAGGAACACTAGAGAGGTTAAAGTGGCAATTGCAAGGTATTCAGAATGTGAATGAATAATGAATGAATGAATGAATGAACAAACCAGAGAACCATCAAGGAAAGATGGTCAGAGAAACAAACCTATGAATGCTTGGCTTGTAATGCAGTATGAATTGCCAGCAGTTACCTTAAATGTCCACAGGATGTCACTACCTTACACCACTTCAGAAAAAACATTCACATTCAAATCAAGAATTTTGATCTTTGGACAGGGAAATATGATTTATCACTTATAATTGAAAGAAGTTCAGTCATTTCTAATACCTTTGACTGCTTCCTTGTTTTCTCTTAAACCTACTTCAAAAGGTACTGCAAAACGTAGATTTTTAATAAAGCATGGGACTTAATGCTCTAATACTAGAAAACATTAACCAAGAAGTCACCCAGGCAAAGGAGTTCCCAGACTGCTCAGCAAAAACAAAGTGGGGGCTGGAGACCTTGCATTAAGCCCTTAACTTGCTCATTTGAAAAGCGTCTCTCAGCACTTTTTTGTAATTCTACCACCCTCACTGTTTCAGTCACAGGGAACAGTGATTCAGCAACATCCAAAGGCAGCACACTGGGGCATTTAAACTGTACTTTCTTCTTGAAATATTTCTCACACTTTCTTTCACCAGGACTGAAGTTCAAGTGACTATAGTGAATTTATGTGTGTTATGTATGTGTTTAATACATATGCATACATAACATGCATATTCCAGTTCAGGGCTATCCTGTACTTATTGGTTTTTTGTTTTGTTTTGTTTTGTTTTTTATTTTTTCATGTATAATTAGAATCCAGTTTGCAAAGCATTATTTCAAGTTTTTACAAGTTTTATAAACACCAAAATTATGTTAGCCAGGTTCAATATTTTAATATCAGCTATATTTAGCATTGACAAACCTTAAATTTATTTTAATTTAAATATTTTATTCATGTGAATTCTACTAATGCAAAATATGCTTATAGGTTGCAGATTTTTAAAGGTCCCAGAAAGTTTTGAGGTTTGGGGTACTTTATTAATGTTCTTTGCTAAGAGTCTTTCTCCTACTCTTTTTTATTGAAATTGGGATGAATATTCTTCATTAATGGCAATTCAAATTTGGTGAGCCTGAGAAGGCAATGGACTCATTCTGTCAGAAAAAGAAGCCACTTGGTAGGTTTTCAGAAGATCATTCTCCTTTATAGACCAAAAGAGATGTTTTGCTTTAAAAGCCCATGTTTCATGTACAAATATATCCTATTCACCAAGAGGCTAGTCACTTAGCAGGTGGTTAGTTAATGGCTCAGTGATGCAGGCCTCAATTTCCATGTTCCGATGGATTGTGAGATATGTCAAAATTATTTCTTAGTAAAAATAATTTAAAGAGCTAAAGTTAGCAATTGATTTATCTTTTAAAAAAAATTTCTAGACCACATTCAAACCAACCGCCATTATGACCTCACTGGTTTTCATTCCTTGATGTGCTCACTGGAGCAGAAAAGAAAGAGATGGAAGATTTAATGACATGGGGACACGCTCACACTGTAAAGTTAAATAAAAAATTCCAACCTCTATAAAAAAGTATTAGACTTCTGTAAAAATAAGTACCTATAAAAAGAACTACAAAAATATTTTAAACTACAAAAGAAAAACTAGAAAAACAATAAAATGTCAATAGATACTAGGATTATGGATGCTTTATTCTTTTTATGAATTGTTAAATTTTCTGGAAGGCATTTTTTTTAAATGAAGCAACATCAATACCCAACACTATGGCACATTCATTCACAGGATATTATGCAACCACTAATTAACAACTTTTAGGAAGTTTGTAATAATATAGAGAAATACTTTAGAGGGAGATCTACTTTTCTCTGTATATTTTTGCATTAATGAAATTGACAAAATATGAAAGTCTGGTAATAACAAATATGATGAGAATGTAGACAGAGAACTGCTATACTACATACATTGAAGATGAGGGAACAATTCCTGTAACCACATAGAGAATAGTATCACTCAGGCAAGCTGAAGTCCATTTCTTTATTCAGGGATCCTGCAATTCTACTTCCCCATATCTACACTATTGTCCCATGTGTGCACAGAGAAATACAAAAGGATGTTTGCTGCAGAGTAGTTTATTACCATGGAAATAATCAGAACAACCTAAAGGTCTGTTATGGGCTGAATTGTGTCCTCCCAAAATGCTTATGTTGAAATCTTAACCTCAAGTTCCTCAGAATGTGAATGTATTTGGAAATATGGTCTTTAAAAACATAACTACGTTAAAATGAAGTAATTGGGGTTGGTCCTAATCCAATACGACTGGTGCCCTTATAAGAGGAGGAGATTAGGCATAGATATGTACAGAAGGAAGACCATGTAAAGACACAGGGAGAAGTACAAGCCAAAGAAAGAGGCCTCAGAGGAAACGAATCCTGCTAACACCTTGATCCCAGACTTCTGGTTTCCATAGCTGTGAGACAATATATTTCTGTTGTTTAAGCCACCAGTCCATGATATTTTGTTATGGCAATCCAAGTAGACGAATGCAAAGCCCATCAGCAGGGGATGGATAAATAAACCCTTGGCTATGCAGGCAATGAAACACTACATAGTCTTTAACAGAACCACTAACTACCTGAAGTTGTAAAAGATGAAGGTCCAGTCAATCTGGAATTCAGTGACTGGATAACCCCAGGATTAGTTCCAACATGCTGATTGTACTCCACCTGGACCCCAGTGGCCAGAAGAGCTAGATATCTAGCACCATATTCAAGGGAAGGCCTGGACACTAAAGGATGAGAAAATGTGGAGCCTTAGGTCATTTCTAGGGAAATGTATATGTCTGGTATCTAAATGCAGGGGCCAGAACCCCAAAGCCAACTTACCTCTCCAAGGTGCTTCCTCTCCCTCATTCCAGAGAGAGAATTCTGACAGTGATTGAAACTCATTCATTCACTCATTTATTCAACCAACACTGACTCTAGTAACTCTTCGAGTCAGGTCCTTGCTAAGAATGACAATATGAACACAACTTATAGTTATCAGGCAACTGACAGTCTGGTGTGGGATAGATAAATGAAATCAATTCACTCACAAAACAAGGTGTTGGAGATCTGTGAGCAGAATCCAGAGGCGAAAGCCGTATCTTGTACATTATATTTTCTCTGCCTGTCTTTTTTGCCTTGGGAACTACCTACTCAAAAAAGGCAAGTTTTTCAGGCAGCATCAATAAAAGGTACAAAGGCACAGAGCCACAAACACCTTAAGCTGCTAGGGCAGAGCTCTAAGTGGAGCAGCTGCATTGCCAGGTAGGAGGGGTGGACACGGTGGAATAAGCCAGTTAGAGTTGTAAGGGAAGGGAATGGGTTTTATGCTGTGGACAACAGGAGCCAACAGAAGTTTTTATGAAGAAAACTGCCTGATGGGCTGTTCAGGAAGATTCTCTGGCAGCTAGGAGAAGGACTGGAGGGAGAAGGGACTGGTGACCAGGCAGAAAACTTGTTCTAGCATCTGAGGCTTTTTCCAGGCCAGTGTATACAGAGAAACTTGCAATATGTACCGCAGCTAGAAATGCTGAAAGGTCATTTTGTCTGCGAAACACAGGACAATAGAAAGAAGACCCGGAATGAATGGACAACTGTAGCCAGTAACTGCTTAGACAGTGTATATTTTAATGTCAAAAGTGCTTATGCCATATGAATTTTCTTTGAAAACAAAAGGGGCCATTTGATCCTCAGAGTTATGTGGATCCAGAAAGGCATAGAGAAAAGTGCTGCCTGTCCAGAATAGTGCTCCCCATTGGCCTCCACTGGTTGGATCAGCAGTTTTGAAAAAAACTGTGAGGGGGCCTAGAAGCTGACAGGCTGCCACTCGTGTGGAGAACAGCTGGTGTGCACAGATCGAGATCTGTGGAAACATATCCACAAGCTCATCTAGACTCTCATTCTCAGGCCTTAGAGGGGCATGCTCATCTGAAAAATGCCATAGAAAATTTAGATGGTCCCTTGTAGTCCCATTTGTGCCCACGAAGTGCACTCCACTGGGTATTAAAGCAAAGAGGAATGTGTATCTGTGGGAAGTAAACACAGCTAAGTCAAGAGATTTCACCTCTACCCTCAGCTCCGCAACAAAAGAGTTTTGCGGTGCTTTGGGGAATCATTTAAACTCTCTGGCCTCAGTTTACTCAGCTGTAAAAAAAAAAAAAAAAAAAAAAAAAAATTAAGCCAGTAGTTTCCAAACCTGGCTGCATATCAGAATCATATGAGAATGAGTTAAAAATATTTATTCCTAGGCATAACTCCAGACAAACTAAATTAAAAAATATGGGGAGCGGGACCCTGCAGTCCATGCATAACCAAATATCTATTAAGGCATCTGTTATCTGTATATCCATCCTCAAGGTCTCCTGCTTTGTAAGCTGTCCCTGTACTTAGAAATTCAAATAGGAAACAGAGCACCACCCCCAACCATACAACCAATATTTTGGCCAGTATTTTGGGGGAATTCTCACAGGATGCTTAGATTACTACTGGGCATATCTTGCCCCAGTCTCTATCTTATCAGTCTGTTTGTTGTCTTTTCTCCCCTCATTACTAGCCCAAACTGGAACCAAGTCTACCCTTCTTTAAGATTAAAAGTATCAGTAGCTATGGCGGTAAGAGAGGGACATTCTCTAACAGCTCAATAGTCATACACCTTCCTATTCTTTTTAAAAATTTTTTCTTAGTTTTTTAATCACAGTTGACAGACAAGATTACATCAGTTTCAGGTTTAGAACATAGTGATTAGACAATTGTATAACTTACAAAGTGATCACCCTGATAAGTCTAATATGAATTTGACACCATAAATAGCTATTACAATGTTATTGACTATATTCCCTATGCTGTACTTCATAACTCTTTGACCATTTTTATAACTGGCAATTTGTACTTCTTAATCTTCTCACCTTTTTCACCCAGGCCCCCAACACTCCTCCCGTTGGACAACAATCACTTTGCTTTCTGTATCTATAAATTTCTTTCCGTTTCAGTTTTTTTTAGATTCATATATAAGTAGAATCATCCGGAACTCATCTTCCTCTGTCTGACTTATTTCACTTAAAATAATACCCTCTAGTTTCATTCATGTTGTTGCAAATGGCAAGGTTTCATTCTTTTTTATGACTGAGTAATATTCCATTAGGTATGTATACCACAACTTCTTTATCCATTCACCTATCAATGGACACTTAGGTTGCTACCATATCTTGGCGATCATAAATAATGTGGTAGTGTTCGATTTAACAATAGTCATCCCATTTATCCATGGTTTAGCTTTCTGTGGTTTTAGTTACCCATGATCAACTGCAGTTCAAAAACATTGAATGTAAAATTTCAGAAATAAACAATTCATAAGTTTTAAATTATGCTCTTCTGAGTAGTGTGATGAAATCTTATGCCATCACGTTATCTGATTCATCTTTGTCCAGCATATTCACCACTCATTAGCCACTTAGTAGCTACCTCAGTTGTTAGATCAGTTATTGGACAGAGAGACCACATTCACATAACTTTTAACAGTATATTGTTCTAACTGTCCTATTTTATTATTATTAATCTCTTACTGTGCCTAATTTATAAATTAAACTTCATCATAGGTGTGTATATATAGAAAAAAACATAATAATATATGTAAGGTTTGGTACTATTCAGGCATCCACTGGGGGGTCTTGGAACATATCTCCAGTGGATTAAGGGAGACTGATGTATTATAAGGTCCACCTACTCTGATTTAAGCCAAACTTTCCAAATGTAGCTTTCATCAGTAATAAAACTGATCCACCTATTTGACCCCTGCATCTAATTCTCAATTAGTTTCTAAATTGGGTAGAAAGAAAAGGCATTTATTTCCTAAACATTTAATAGCCAAGACTGATTTGAGGGAGAGGGAGAGGGAGAGGGAGAGGGAGAGGGGTTTGTGTGTGTGTGAAAATAATGTTGTAATGGACATAGGGATGCAAATACCTTTTCAAATTACTCTTCTGGGATTTCTTCGAATAAATAACCAGAAGTGGAATTGCTGGATTATATGGTAGTTCTATTTTTTAATTTTTTGAAGAAAATCCATACTGTTTTCCATACTGGCAGCATGAATTTACAATCCTACCAACAGTGCACAAGTGTTATTTGTTGATTTATTGATGAGAGCCATTATGACAGGTCTGAGGTGATATCTCATTGTGGTTTTAATTTGCATTTCTCTGATAATTAGTGATGTTGAGCTTCTTGTATCTGATTTCATGCCAGTACCATGCTGTTTTATATACTATGTTTTGTATACTATAGCCCCATAGGATAGGATATCAGGTAGCATATTATGTCTTTGTTCTGCTTTCTCAAGATTGCCTTGGCTATACAAGGTCTTTTGTGGTTCCACATAAATTTTAGGATTATTTGTTCTAGTTTTGTGAAAAATGCCTTTGGAATTTTGATAGGTATTACATTGAATCTGTAGATTGCTTTGGATAGTATGGACATTTTAACAATGTTAATTCTACCTATCCATGAGCACAGTATATCCTTCCATTGTATCTTCTTCAATTTCTTTCTTTAATATCTTATAGTTTTCTCTGAGTACAGGTCTTTTTAACTCTGTTATTAAAATTATTCCTTGGTATTTTATTCTTTTTGATACAATTATAAATGAATTGTTTTCTTAAATTCTTTTTTAAAATCATTTTTAAAATATTTTTCAATTACGTTTGACATACAATATTAGTTTCAGATGTACAACATAGTGATTAGACATTTACGACGTGATCACCCTGATAAATCTACTACCCATCTGACACCATATGTAGTTATTACAATATTAACTATATTCTTTATGGTATACATTACATCCCCATGACTATTTTATAAGTACCAATTTGTACTTCTTTATATCTTTCCCTTTTTCACTCTTCTTCTAACACCCCTCCCATCTGACAACCATCAAAATGTTCTCTGTATCTATCAATAAGTTTATTTATTTTACTTAGATTCATATATAAGTGAAATGATACGGTATTTGTCTTTCTCTGACTTATTTCACTTAACCTAATACCCTCTAGGGCCATCCTTGTTATTGCAGATAGCAAGATTTCATTCTTTTATAGGTGAGTAATATTCCAATGTATGTATGTACTTCATCTTCTTTATCCATTCATCTATTAATGGACACATCTGTTGCTTATATATTTGGGTTATTATAAATAATGCTGCAGTGAACATACTGATACATATGTCTTATCAAATTAGTGTTTTAGATTTCTTTGGATGAATACCCAGAAGTAGAATTACTGGATCCTTCTTTGTCTCTTGTTATAGCCTTTGTTTTAAAGTCTATTTTGCCTGGTATAAATATTGCTACCCCAGCTTATTTGTTTCCATTTCCATGAATCTTTTTCCATTTCTTTACTTTCAGTCTGTGTGTGTCTTTTGGATCTGCAGTGAGTCTCTTGTAGACAGCAAATGTAAGGGTCTTATTTTCT
>NW_011888861.1:827111-849535 GCF_000151845.1 Pteropus vampyrus | reverse complement strand
TACTGGATCCTTCTTTGTCTCTTGTTATAGCCTTTGTTTTAAAGTCTATTTTGCCTGGTATAAATATTGCTACCCCAGCTTATTTGTTTCCATTTCCATGAATCTTTTTCCATTTCTTTACTTTCAGTCTGTGTGTGTCTTTTGGATCTGCAGTGAGTCTCTTGTAGACAGCAAATGTAAGGGTCTTATTTTCTTATCCATTCAGCCACCCTATGTCTTTTGGTTGAAGCATTTTATTTACATTTAAAGTAATTGTTGATAGATATGTAATTATTCCCGTTTCATTATTCAGATTTTTTACCTTTTTTCTTTTGCTTTTTTTTTTTTTTAGGTGAAGCAACCCTTGATTGACCTCACAGATTGCAAGGAACTTGTCATCTTACAATCCTTATTAATTTTATTTTTTATTTATTTATTTTTTTATGTCTTCCTAGGTGGTCTCCCATCCAAGTACTAACCAGGCCCGACCCTGCTTAGCTTCTGAGATCAGACAGGATCAGGCTTGTTCAGGGTGGCATGGCCGTAGACCTTTTTTTTTTTTCTTAGAGAAGTCCTTTAACATTTCTTGTAATACCGATTTGGTGGTGATGAACTCTTTTCGCTTTTTCTTGTCTGTGACTTAAATTCTCTTTCTGATATTTCGTTACTGGTGTATAAAACTGCAAACAACTTCTGAATATTAATTTTGTATCCTGATACTTTACTGAATTCATGTATTAGTCTAATAGTTTTTTGGTGAAATCTTTAGGGTTCCCTATATATAATATCATGTCATCTGCAAATACTGACAGTTTTACTTCTTCCTCTCCAATTCGAATGCCTTTAATTTTCTTCTTGTCTGATGGCTTTGGCTAGGACTTTCAGTGCTCTATTGAATAAAAGTGGTGAAAAATTCTTGTCTTGTTCCTGATAGTGGTGAAAAGCTGAAAGCTTTTTCCTTAATGAGTATAATGTTAACTGTTTGTCATACATTGCCTTTATTACATTATGTTCCCTCTATCCCCACTATGCTGTGAGTTTTTATCATCAGTGAATGTTGAACTGTGTCAAATGCTCTTTCTGCATCTATTGATATGATCATATAAGTTTTAGCCTTCATTTTGTGTATGTGGTGTACGATGTTAATTGATTTGAGGATATTGAAATAATGTTGTGTCCAGGGAACAAATACAACTTGATCACGGTATATGATCTTTTTAATGTATTGCTGAATTCAGATTGCTAATATTTTGTTGAGAATTTTTGCCTCTATGTTCACTTGGGATATTGGCTTATAATTTTTATTCTTTGTAATGTCTGTGTCTGTTGTTGGTAGCTGGGTAATGCTGGCCTTGTAAAAGAGTTTGGGTACCTTCCCTCTTTAATTTTTTGGAATAGTTGAGAAGGACAGGTATTAATTCTCATTCAAATGTTTAGTAAAATTCACTCGTGAAGCCATCTGGTCCAGGACTTTTGGTTGTTGGGAGGATTTGGGGGTTTTTTGTTTGGTTGGTTGGTTTTTTATTGCTGATTTGATTTAGTTATTAGTTGCTGGTCTGATCAGATTTTCTGTTTTTTCTTGATTCAGCCTTGAAAGAATGTTATGTTTTTAGCAAATTATCCATTTCTTACAGGTTGTCCAATACTATAATTATGACGAATAATTATAGTATTTCCTTATAATATTTCATATGTCTGTGGTGTTAGTTGTCACTTCTCCTCTTTCATTTTTAATTTTACTTATTTAGACCCTATTCTTTTTTCTTGATGAGTCTGGCTAAAGGTTTTCAATTTTACCTTTTCAAAGAACAAGCTCTTGGTTTCATTGATATTTTATGTTGTTTTTTAGACTTTATTTCTGCTCTGATCTTTTCTTCCTTCTACTTACTTTGAGCTTTATTTGTTCTTTTCCTAGTTCCTTTACATGTAATTAAATCGACATTTTTCTTTTTATTTGAGGTAGGTTTGTATTGCTATAAATTTCTTAGAACTGCTTTGGCTGTATCCCATAGATTTTTGGGTGGTGGTTTTCATTTTTCTGAAGGTATCTCTAGATTTCTTCCTTGATCTTGTTGACCCATTCACTGTTTAGTAGCATGTTATTTAGCCTCCACGTTTGTGTTTTTCAATTTTTTGTTATCGATTTCTATTTTCATACCATTGTGATTGGAGATCTTAATATGATTTCAGTCTTCTTAGGTTTATTGAGACTTGTGACTTAACATGTGGTCTCTCCTGGAAAATGTTTCATGTATAGTCTGCTGCTTTTATGTAAGGTATCCTAAAAATATCAATTAAGTACATCTGCTCTAATTTTTTTTAAGGCACATGTTTTTGTTGATTTTCTGTCTGGATGATCTATCCATTGATGTCAGTGAAAGTCTCCCTATTGACTGTATTGCTGTCCCTCTCTCCTTTTATGTCTGTCAGTATTTACTTTATATATTTAGATGCTCCTACTTTGGGTACCTAGATGTTTGAGAGTTATATCCTCTTATTTAATCCCTTTATCATAATGAAATGACCTTGTCTCTTGTTACAGCCCTTGTTTTAAGTTCTATTTTGTGTAATATAAGTATTGCTACCCCAGGTTTTGTTGTTGTTTCCATTTGTATGAAATATTTTTTCCATCCCTTTACTTTCAGTCTATGTCTTTTGATATGAAGAGGGTCTCTTGTAGGCAGCATCTGCATGGTCTTGTTGTGTTTCCCCTCTCCCCCATTAAGTAACCCTATGTCATTTTATTGGAGAATTTAGTCTATTTACATTTAAAGAAATTAGTGATAGGTATGTAGCTGTCATTTTATTAACTGTTTTCTGATTGTATTTGTAGTTCTCTGTTCTAATTCTCTTGCTCTCTTATATGTTGATGGCTTTCTATAGTTTGGATTCCTTTCTCTTAATTTCTTGTATATCTCTTGCAGATTTTTGGTTGGTGTTTACTATGTGCTTCCTATATACCAAGTTATATTTATAGAAGTCTATTTTAAGTTGATGATCACTTCGGTTCAAACACATTCCAAAATCATTACAGTTTTTACTCACGCCCTCCCTACCTTTATGTTTTTGTCCTTATTTTTTACATTTTGTGTATATGTGTATGTTTTTGTATTAATTTATGGTTGTAATTACACATTTCTTTAAAAATTCAATGTCATGAAAATGTAGATAAATGGAAAATGAAAAATGTCATGTTTTCTTTGTTGAAGTTCTCGTTGAATTCATATATTCTTCCCCTAAATTCATTGAGCATCCTTATAACCAGGGTTTTTAACTATCTGGTAGATTGCTTGTCTCTATTTCATTTAGTTTTTTTATGTTTCATCCTGTGCTTTTCATTTAGAATATGTTTGTCTCCTTATTTTGGCAGTCTCTCTGTGTTTGTTTCTATGTGTTAGGTAGATCGGTTATGTCTCCCAGTCTTAGCAGAGTGATCTCCTACAGTCTCTTTGGCCACCTGAGTGGGTACTCTAGCAATTTCCCTTGTGTGGGTTGTGTGTGTCTTCCTGTTGTAGTTGTCTTGATTGCTGTTGGCACATCAGTGGGTGGGATCGACCCTCAGGCTGACTAGCTATGAGGGCCGGCCTAGTAGATGAGCTGTTGTTCATGGACTGTTCCCATGGAGTAGGAGTTACATTAGCAGGGCTCTGGTAACAGCAGAATTTTCCCTTTGCATATGTCATTTGTGGTGCTGCTTGGATGGTGCTCTGGTGTGATCTGCAGCAGGTCATCCTGTGTGTTGGTTTTGGAGGTTCTTAGTGCAGGCCAAGGTCCATCACCATTTGTGCCTGGCATGGGGCTACCTGGTGGGAGCTACAAATTGATCTGAGTTTCATTGACACTTGTACTAGGCTTGAATGCACTTCGGAGAGGCTTTGATGCAAACCAAAACCAGCTGCCACCAGTGCCTGGCTGCGGGTAGTTGGTGGGCATTATGATGTGAGCTAAGGCCAGGCTTGGGGTGAAATGATGGGATTTACAGCACAAGTCAAGACCAATTGCCACTTGTGCTGAGCTTGGTAAGCAACCAGGTACAGGGCACACCAAGGGCAGCCGCTGCTTGTTTAGGGTCTGTGAATGATTGAGAGATTTTAGGAAAGTCTACAGAGCAAACTGAGGCAGGCCGCTTGTGTGGAAAAGCCACTGGAAGCTGCTCAACTCAGTGTACGAGGTGGGTGGGGTCTCCAGAAATCCCCAGGGCAGAGCAAATCATGTTAACCAGGGTAATAGCAGAAATTTTGCGCCTGACTATGCCTGTAGCCTGGTTAGGAGGAGTGTTCAACAAAGGAACAATGATGCCTGCTAGCAATTCTGTCCAGAGACAGTTGCCCTGACTCCTACCCCTTCAACCCTTGCCCTGAATCTAGTCATTTAGTTTCTCCCCATATGTCCTTGGCATTTCTCGAGCTGCTGTCCCTGCACCGGAGCCCAGAGCAAATGAGTTCTGGTGAGAGGGCGGGGGGGATCCATGCATGGGCCCCTCAAGACAAACACCTGAGACTCCAGCAGCTGTCTCACTGGGATGCAATCCCCACTGTTTTGCACAACCAGATGTTGTGGTGTTTTGGGCTAGGGATACAGGTGTGGGGCTGGGATCCCCTCACTCTTTTGGGGGTACCTCCACAGGTGAGATATCCCTCCTGATTCTTTATTGCCACACCATGTGGAACCTACCCGTTTTGTGCTTCCACCCCTCCTACCAGCCTCAACATTGCTTCTTCCTTATAGGACTTCTACTAGTCTTTAGGTGGTTCTCAGTGATGGTTGTTCTATAATTTCATTGTAATTTTGCTCTGGTTGTGGAAGATGAGCACAACATTTATGTACTCTGCCATCTTGACCAAAGTCTCCCTACAGCACTCTACACCTTCCTATTCTTAAAGGGTGCACCTTTAAGAATAGGAAGGTGCAGGGTGCATCCTATTCTTAATGATGCACCCTGACCAATGTGCACCCTCTGAAAATTCCCTCTCCTCGGGCCCTCAATTTCTGCAGTCTCCTTCTTCTGCTCCTGAGTATGTATGCCTAGGTCCCCCAAAGTTCTGCTCATTTATCCAGCAAAGCTGTTTATCTCAAGATACATCAAGTACTTACAGTCCAGACCAACCTTTGCATATATCAAAATGTGCTCAGGATATTAAAGATCTTTTAGGAGCACCAGCACTGACAGAAGCTTCAAAATATCTCCTCTTGAACAAAACTAAATGAGTTAGCTTGGCTCCCACCTCACCAGTTTGCCCTTCTAACCAGCTAGGGTAAAAACAAGGCTACCACTACATTCCATCGATAGGAATTCTGCGGCTCCCCTTAGAGGATAAAAATAGTGGCAGTCAGCATTTTCTTTTCAAAATCAAATCTATTTATTTCCCCATTTTCTTTGCATATTTAATAAGCTCCCCAAGTGACAGAGCTAGCCAGACTGCATCTGGAAACCACTGGACCAGGTGAGTTGTAGAGTTATTTTGGCTGTAAAATTCCTTGTCTTTCTGAAAACAAAAGTACTTTTGCACCAGGCAGTGAGTTGGCCAGACCAGGATTCAAACCCCAGCTCCTCCACTGACTAGCTGGGTGCCCTCAGGCAAGTTACTTAAAGTCTCTGAGCCTTAATTTCCACAATTGCAAAAAGAGGATAACAGTACCACGTTCACAGGCTGTATTCAAAATACGTGTGAAGAAACTGTCAATGATGACTAGCGTTCTTCTTCTTATCATCTGGCAGGTGGTCTTCTGCAAAGTTAGGGAGGTAAACAGAGCTCATGTGGGCCGGGCCTTCTCTCAGCAAATACCTTTTCTCCTGGGCCTCAGGAAGTCATTCAGAGCCTGGAAACTTCACTGAAGATCCTCTTGGATGGGGATTGGCCACCTGACTACCTCTGTGGGCAACCCATGAGAGCACAGCCTGCTCCTTTAGGCAGCTACTGCATTAGCTGGTACTGACATTTTACAACATCAGCATCCAATTTCAAGACAAGAGCAGGCTTAACTCGGAAAGGACTGGACATGAGTCTTGGACATGTGGCTGGAGAGCAGTGATAGTGCTGTCCTGGGTAACCTGAAGGCACTGTGAAAGGAGGTAGCCCCAAACTTAGAAGAAAACAAGAACACTGGGGTTCTCCTGGGCATTCCTACAGCACACACTCTGGATCATGTCTTTCTGGTCACACTGTGAGTTCTTCGAGGGCAGAGAATGAGTCTTCAGCATCTTTTACGAGCATTGTCTAACAGTGCCAGGTCCAAACTGGACATGACAACATTATTAAATAAGTGAATGCATTAATTAATGGATGGACAAACAAAGGCAGTTCAGACTGGTTCTGTAAACTGACTGCCTGCTTGGTTATTTCACATAATGTGCTTTCAGAATTCCCTAAGAACACAAGCCTTTGTTTCAAAAATTAATTCTGGAAAGATGTTTCTCAGTGCAAAGACAACTCCGTCGAAACTGTCAAGTGCAATGATGCATTAAACTAATTCATTCAATCCCTCATTCATTCAACAAACACTTACTGAATCTTCATTACATGCTGGGCACTATGCCAAAGGCTAGAGACAAGAAGAGAAATAAAATGTGGTTCCCCAAATGACTGGGCATCGATCAATTCTTTTTTTAAAACTTCCTATGGGGTTCTAACAAGGACTCAGGATGGAGAAGGGCTGCCCGAGAAGGCCTTCTGCTCACTGCCCAGGGCCTGCGCAATAATGGGGGGCACTCCCACCCCATTTCTGGAGACTATCCACCAACTCCTCTCTTCACCTTCCAGTTTCTGCCATTTTTCCCTTAACCAGTCAGAATCTCAGACTGAATTATTTATTGCTTTTTGCAAAAACTAAGTAATCTTCCTCTTCCTTATGGTTACCTTAAAAAAAAAAACAAAACTAAAAATATTTTAAATTCGGCTCTTTCAAAACCATAAAGTATACTTCTCTTAAACTGAAAGCTCACCAATCCAATACCTATTTATTAAATGTGTATTATATTTAGAACAACTTGGATCTCTAAGGCAATAAAGTCTGGACCTATCTAAACTTTGTCTCTAAATGGAAACTTTTTTCTATGGGCAATATTCTCAGGGAAGAAATGGTGCTAATCATTCTTCTTTGTGTTATCCCTTTAGTGCTGAATATAAAGCCTCACAGTAAGAAAGATGTGCCCGTGTGCTGAGTCCCAGCACTAAGTCCGACATGTGGCATCTGTAAGCCCGGACTCCAACAGCTTGGCTTTGACTCCGTTCTACGGAAAGAAATTTAACTGAGTGTGAACACACAGTGCAATAGACATATGACGTACACGTGAAACCTATATAACTTATTAAGCAATGTCACCCCAATCAATTCAATTTTAAAAAATAAAAGCATCCACTGTACAAATTATAAAAAATTTGATTCTGGGCAGTCACTAGGGGAACCAAAGGTCCCAGTCTGCCCAGAAGTGGCTGGCAAAGCCAGATGCTAGTCATTCCAGTGATCACCTTTCCTTTTGCTACCAACGTTCTCAGAACTGAAGATACTTAAATGCAGTAAAACCTAATCATATATCATATTGAAATGTGAAATACGTCATTGTGATATGGATTATCTCATACACTTTATGCCAACGGGGATATATACCAATTTTGCTTGTGTGCAAGATGTATGGGTTTTTTTGGTCTTGCGCCTCAAAATATTCCTGTTGGAAACAGACCCTGGCAGATTTTAGGAAACTATGTTCCCTCTTCGCTTACCCACTATCTAATAGTCATCCTGGACAGCAAAATAGGGTTGCCCCCAAATTTCCTGGTTAAATTGGGTGAGCCTCATACACTGGCCCAAACGTGTTACTTCTTACCTTCCACTATTTCACACAAAGACTACAGTTCAGATTCTAGTACATTCCCCCAGCACCAGGACCGTAGAAACTCTTTAAGGGACAAGCACATCGTTTCACATTTCATTGATCTAAGAGAAGTACCAGCAGGACACCTACCTCATGGAAAGACAGCTAATGGCTTTCTTGGGACAGGCTTGGATTCAAATCTCAGCTCTACCACTAACCCTGTGACTGTGGAGGTGGTTAGCAAACCTCTCCCTGATTCTGCTCCTCATCTGTAAAAGGGGAGTTATCTTATTTGCAAAGCTGGGAATGAAGATTGGAAGTCACACCAAACCAAACCCATCCAAATGCCTGACATTGAGGACAAACAGAACATGTTATAACGCTCAAGTTTTAAACAAGAAAACCTTCAGTTTGCACATATTCGTTCACTCACACACACACACACACACACTCATACACTCATACACACTCATACACTGGAATGTCAGGTCTCTACTGATACAAAAAACAATTTCCTATTCAGAAATATTCCCTTTATATAAACACAATTTTTATTTCGTAAGAAATTTTTAACCTTCTGATTTGAACAAACTCTCTCTCCTCCCAAGGCATTTGATTGACAGCACACCATTGTAGCATATAATTTATTATCATCATTATTTTCCACAACATTTAATACCATATTTTTCTCCTACGTAGAATATTACCCAATAGAAGTCCC
Organism: Pteropus vampyrus; assembly: GCF_000151845.1. Lineage (NCBI taxonomy): Eukaryota > Metazoa > Chordata > Mammalia > Chiroptera > Pteropodidae > Pteropus > Pteropus vampyrus. The sequence continues at coordinate 841,022 of NW_011888861.1, read as the reverse complement.
CCAAAGAAGCCACGGCACATTCCTAGCAAAGACAGAAAATTGTCTTTCAATTTTTGCTTTCCAACGTGATAGTTCAACTAATACAAGGTCAGATTTAATTAGCTGTGAAAGTGGAAAATGAAAGTCAGCCTGTGTGTACATCATGGCCATAAGCATGTACACCTCTATGAAAAGAGCAAAATATCTGCTGTTTCTTACCAAACTTCTATATAACTTTACTTTTTTAAAAAATGATTTTCTTAGAAGACATTCCACTTCCTCTGATGGTGCGAACTCTGGGGTGTTTTCTCAGGGTCAACCCTGCGCAAGCAGATGGCACATGTGAAATGAAAAAACATCTGGAAAATAGCAGCCCTTCCTAGACTCCTGGTATACATGTACAGGAGACTTTCTGATTTCCAATCTTGGCTCAGTTCAGAAGAAAAAAGGGAAGAGATAAATCCCTGGAAAAAAAAAAATGCAGCCTACTTTAGGGCATGCCTGACTTTCAGTCCATTCAAGTGTTCACGGTGAGTCTTCCTGGCTCATAGGGTTTTCAGGACCCTGAAAAACATCCTCCATGACCCTGCTCCTCCATGGTCTTCTGAGTGCAGTTACTGTGTTCAAAACAGTATGTCACAAGTCAAAGGATTCAAAGCTTCCCAAGGAAAAACCATATATGTGGGTATGTTCTAATTTAAGAAACCTATGACAAGGCTTCTCAGCAATCACCTAACTTCTGGAGTCCCAACATCCAGATTTCAGTGGCTGGAAACCATGCCAGAAAAGCAAAGACCCAGCAGCCCAAAATGAACCTTTTCTGCAGCTCTGGCACATTCTCCACACACCTCCACACCACTCAAATGTCCTATAAAATAATAAAATGAATCAACTGGACATGGCCAATTTAATCATATAAAAAGGCATTATAAAAATACTCCCTGCACTTAAAAAAAAAAAAAAAAAAAGATGCATGTAAACGTTGCCTCAGTCACCGGAGAATCCTCGAGCCTTTTCATCTCATCTTTCCAATGTTTTGTGGTTTTCCGTGTCCAGCTTTTCTTGGAGGTATCAATCTGTTTTTTTCTTAACAGAGTTCAGAGTCTGAGGCCACCTTTGAATATGAGCTTGTGGTCTGACTGGCAGAAATAGTATTATCAGGAGACTTACGATGTGTAAATAAAAGTACATGGACCTAGGGATAAAAACACAAAAATTATATTTCAAATTAGTATATAAATAGGAAATGTCACATGAATGTAATTACACCTGCAGTCTGGAGAGTGAAAGCACCACTTTTGGAGGAACAGACATGTTTGTAATCAGGCTCATCACGATCCACCCCACAGGTAACTCCCTTTGGTGGTGGTGCAAGCCAAGGTTAGACCGAAACTGCAAAACCCAGCAGAGCAAACCAACCAGCCCATTTGTGGACAGACGCATGGTACTGTCCCACTGACATAATACACAGACTAAGAGAATGAACCCCACAAAAGCCAGAACACCCCAATATTCAAAGTCTTAGGATGCACAGGACCAAATTCAAATGCAGTACTATGTTCCCTAAACACAAATGCAGCAACACTTTAGCTAATCTATTCAAGTGTAAAGGGATCTTCTTAGATGTATTAAGAGCCAGAGGAATACAGATTTTGAAAACCTAATCTGCAACTCTAAAAGTAACTTTCATCCAAGCTAATAAGAAACAAGATTTGCTTTTGAGGTTTGTGGACTTTTATTGCCTAAGTGTGGTATTCAGCACACTGAGTATAATGTAGACACGCAATAAATACTGGGGGCTGCATTTGCACAACTGTTCTATATCCATTTGGTCAAGCTGAACTTATACCTTCTCCAATGCTTTCTGAATATCAAAGGAAAATAATGTTAAAAGGGGGAAAAATCCCACCATTGATTTATGTATCATTCCTCAGCTTCTATGACAAGGTCAGGCACGTTAGAATAGATAACTCACATAACCCCTACACTTTCCTTTAGCAAGAGGAATGGCCTCCCTGAAAATATGTACAGAACAGTCAAGAGATCTAATAGAAGCAAACAAATCTTTACTCATTTACTCTTTCAACAAGGTTTTACTGTTTAGAATGTACCAGTGAATTAAACTGGAAACTACAAAAAGGCTGAGCTGCTGCCCCTTCCTTTTTGAGAAAAGAAAACGAGGCAAGTACAGGAGTACTTGTGTTTTGATGGTCACTAAATTTTTATTGTTATTCTCTTATATTCTGCCAGCCACTACATACACTGTGGTGGGTTGGATAATGTCCCTTTAACGATATCCACATGCTAATCCTGGGAACCTGTGAATAGATTGCCTTCTGTGACATAAGGGACTTTGCAGATGGATCACATTTAGGAACTTAAAATGGGGAGATCATCCTGGATTTATGGGTGAGCCCAATGTCATCACCTGGGTCCTTATAAGAAGGATGCAGGGTGAGTCAGAGAAAATGGAGATGTGATGATGGGATCAGAGCTTGAAGTGATGTGCTCTGAAAATTGAGGAAGGGTCCATGAATGCAGGAAAGCAGGCAGCTAGCTGATACATCTCCCTTACGAATTGTTAAGGAATTCCAGAAACTAACTTGGTTTAAAGAGAGCACCTTCCAAATGCTAGATGTAGCTTCTCATTGCTCTTGATGTTGCTACTTGAGAGAGGACTGGGTGCTTGTTTACTCTGCACCGATGTCACTGCTGCTCCAATTCCCAGCACGGGCCACAGGTGACGTGGACTTCTGCTCCACGGCTGTGGCTCCCTTAGCTTACATCATATGCTCAGACGTCTCCTAGAACTGTACACACAGGCCATGGTGGTGGGTCCTGAATATATGCAAACTTAACCACAGTCCTTTCCAGAACCAACCAAACCAACTCTTAAGTGCCAGTTCTGACATAAGCCAACAACTCAGGTATGCATTCTACCCCCAACCCCCCAATTCAGATGAATTCCATCTGGGGGCCCTTTCTTTCCTTTAGCTACCATCCTGGCCCACAGTGACACAGCTTCTGATATTTGAGTGCAGTGAGAGGAGATCAATATTTTGTTCTTAAAACATTGAAAGTTTTATTCTCAAAGTCTGGATTTTTCATATATCAATATTTTCCCAATACTCCCTTCATACCAAGAAATACTAGAAAAGAGCAACTAAGTTAATGATCATATCAAACATTTCTGAGGACAATGATTACCTAGTCACCTTATATAACCTCCCATGAGAAAAATCTGCTCAAAGTTTACATACGTATCCATATAGATAAGACAGCTAACACAATTTTTAAAACTGTTCCTCACCAGACATTGTTTCACCTCCTCACTGGATTACATTAGCTCTGATCTCTTTCTTTCTCTTTCTCTCTCTCTCTCTCTCTCAAAGCTGACTTTCCCTGTTACTCTTCAATGTCATATATTTAATTTTAAAAATGTTTTTCAGTTACATTGAAAATACAATATTATATTAGTTTCAGGTATACAACATAGTGATTAGACATTCATATAACTCACAAAGTGATCAACCTGATGAGGCTAGTACCCTCCTGATACTATACTTAGTTATTATAATATTATTGACTATATTCCCTATGCTGTACTTTACATCCCCATGACTTTTTATGAGTGGAAATTTGTACCATTTCTTTTACCTTTTTCATCCAGCAACCCAACAGGCCTCCCATTTGGCAACTATCAATTTGTTCTCTGTATCTTTGAGTTTGTTTCTATTTTAGCTGTTCGTTTGTTTTTTCAGATTCACATATAAGTGAAATCACATGGTATTTGTCTTTCTCTGACTGACAAGTCATATTTCATTTCACATAAAGTCCTCTAGGTCCATCCATGTTTTCAAAACTGGCGAGATTTCATTCTTTTTTATGGATGAGTAATATTCCATGTTATATATGTACCACCTCTTCTTATCCATTCATCATCTACCAATGGACACTTAGGTTGCTTCCACATCTTAGCTAGTGAAAATAACCCTGCAGTGAACATAGTGGTGCATATATCTTTTCAAATGAGTGTTTTGGATTTCTTTGGACAAATATCCAGAAGAGGGACTGCTGGGTCATATAGTAGTTTTATTTTTAATTTTTTAGGAAACTTCCATATTGTTTTCCATGTGGCTGCACCAATTCGAAACCCCACCAACAATGCATGAGGGTTTTTTCTCCACATCCTCACCAACACTTGTTTTTTAATTTGTTGATGATAGCCATTCTGACAGGTGTGAGGTGATTATCTCATTGTGGTTTTGATTTGCATTCGTGATGATGAACATCTTTTCATATGTCTACTGGCCATCTGTATGTCCTCTTTGGAGAAATGTCTATTCAGGTCCTCTGCCCATTTTTTAACTGAATTATTTGGGGGTTTTGGAGTGTTAAGTTGTATGAATTCCTTCTCTATTTTGGATATTAACCCCTTGCTGAATATATTATTATCTTCTCCCATTTAGTAGGCTGTCCTTTCAATTTGTTGAGTTTGCATTGCTGTGTAAAAACATTTTAGTTCAATATAGTCCTATTTGTTTATATTTTGTCCTGTTTTCCTTGCCGGAGGAGATGTAAAAAAGTTTACTGCTTATGTTTCCTTCCAAGAGTTTTATGGTTTGGGGTCTTAAGTCTTTAATTCGTTTTGAATTTATTCTTGTATATGGTGTAAGAAAGTGATAGTTTCATTCTGTTGCATGTATCTGTCCAGTTTTCCCAACACCATTTATCAAAGAAACTGTCTTTACCCCATCGTTGTATGTTCTTGTCTCCTCTGTCTTAGATTAAGTGACCATATAGGCATGGGTTATTTCTAGTCTCTCTATTCTGTTTGATCTATTTGTTTTATGCCAGTGCCATGCTGTTTTAATTACTATAGCCATATACAGTTTGATATCAGGTAGCACGATACCTCAAACTTTGTTCTTTTCACAAGATTGCTTTGGCTTTCGGGGCCTTTTGTAATGGTTTCACAAAATTTTGGGATTATTTGTTCAAGTTCTGTGAAAAATGCCATTGGTAATATGATAGGAATTGCATTCAATCTGTTAATTGCTTTTGGTAATATGGACATATTAACGTGTTAATTCTTCCATCCATGAGCACAATATATCCTTTAATTTATATCTTCGATTTCTTTCTTCAGTGTCTTATACTTTTCTGAGTACAGGTCTTTTATATTCTTGGTTAAGTTTATTCCTAGGCATTTTATTCTTTTCGATGCAATTGTAAATGAGATTGTTTTCTTAGTTTCTCTGATAGTTCATTATTGGTATGTAAAAATGTAACCGACTTCTGAATACTAATTTCACATCCTGCTATTTACGTAATTCACTTATTAGTTTTAATAGTTTTTTTTGGTGGAATCTTAGGGTGCTCTGTTTATAGTATGTCACCTGCAAATAATGAGTTTTACTTCTTCCTTTCCAATTGGATGCATTTTATTTTTTTTTCTTGTCTGACTGCTGTGGCTAGGACTTCCAATACTATCTTGAATAAAAGTGGTGAAAGTGGGCAACCTTGTCTTATTCCTGATCTTGAAAAAGCTTTCAGCATTTCACCATTTAGTATGTTAGCTCTGGACTTGTTATATATTGTCTTTATTGTGTTATGTTCCCTCTATCCCCACTTTGCAAAGGGCTTTTATCCATAAATAGGTATTAGATTTTGTCAAATGACTTTTATTCATCTACTGATAGGATCATACAAGTTTTAGTCTTTGTGTATGTGGTTTATCATATTAATTTGCAGATACTAAACCAACCTTGCATCCTGGGAATAAATCCAACTTGATCATGGTGTATGATCTTTTTAATGTATTGCTGAATCTGGTTTGCTAATATTTTATTAGAGACTTTTGCATTTACGTTCATTGCGGATACTGGCCTATAATTTTCATTCTTTGTAATGTCTCTGTTACTGGTGTCAGGGTAATGCTGGCCTCATAAAAAGAGTTTGGGAGCCTTTCCTCCTCTTCGATTTTTTTGGAATAGTTTGATAAGAAGAGGTGTTAATTCTTTGAATGTTTGGTAAAATCTACCTATGAAACCAACTGATCCAGCTGGAGCTTTTATGTATTAGGGGTTTTTTCATTGCTGATTCAATTTCTTTACTAGTAATCGAATTGTTGATATGTTTTTGTTTCTTCTTGATTCAGCCTTAGAACACTGTATGTTTCTAGGAATACATGTATTTCTTCCAGTTTGTTGGCATATAATTGTTCATAATGTTTCCTTATAATCCTTTGTATTTCTGTGGTATCTGTTGTCACTTCTCTTTCATTTCTGATTTTATTAATTGGACCCTATTTTTTCTTGGAGTCTGGCTAAAGATACATCAATTTTGTTTCAAAGAACCAGCTCTTGGATTCATTGTTCTTTTCTATTTGATTTCTAGACTCTTTCATTTATTTCTCTCTGATCTTTATTCCTTCCTTCAGCTCATTTTAGGCTTTGTTCTTTTTCTAGTTCCTTTAGGTGTAAGGTTAAATTGAGAATTATCTTGTTTGAGGTAGCCCTGTATCGCTATAAATTTCTCTCATACAACTGCTTTGAGACCCATAGAATTTGCACCACTATGTTTTCATTTCATTTGTCTCAAGGTATCTTTTGATTTCTTCCTTAATCTCATTAACCCATGCATTATTTAGTAGCATGTTATTTAGCAGCATGTTATTTAGCCTGCACATGTTTGTGTTTTTCAGTTTTCGTCCTGTAACTGATTTCTAGTTTCATCCATTTGTGGTTGGAGAAGATGCCTGACATAATTTCAAACTTCTAAAATTTACTGAGACTTGTTTTGCGTTCTAACATGTAGTCTATCCTGGAAAATGTTCCATGTGCACTTGAAAAGAATATATATTTTGCTGCTTTGGGGTAATGTGTCCTAAAAACTATCAGTTAAGTCCATTTGGTCTAATGTGGCATTTAAGGCCACTGTTTCTTTGTTGATTTATGTCTGGGTGATTTACCCACTGGTGTCAGTGGGGTGTTAAAGTCTCCTATTATTATTGTTAATCTCTCCCTTTGTATCAGTCAATATTTGCTTTATATATTTAGGTGTTCCTATGATAGGTACATAAATGTTTGAGAGTTATATCCTCTAGTTGGAATGATCCTTTTATCATTATGAAATGTCCTTGTCTCTTGCTACATACAGCCCTTGTTTTAAGGTCTATTTTATCTAAGTACTGCTGCCCAGCTTTTTGTTTCCATTTGCATAGAATAACTTTTTTGATTCCTGTACTTTGTCTTTGTATGTCTTTTGATCTGAAAAGGGCCTCTCAAATGCAACATACGTATGGGTCTTTTTTCCCCCATTCAGCTACCCTGTCTTTTTATTGGAGCATTTTAGTCCATTAGCATTTAAATTAATAGGTATATAGTTATTTTCATTTTGTTTTCTGATTGTATTTGTAGTTCTCTGTTCCTTATTCTCTTGCTCTCTTCTCTTGTATGTTGATGACTTTCTATAGTGTATTTGGATTTCTATTTCTTGAATATCTCATAGATTTTTGGTTTGTGGTTGCCATGTGATTCCTATATACCAAGCTATATTTATAGTAGCGTATCTTAAGTTGATGGTTGTTTAAATTTGAATACATTCTAAAATTACTACAATTATACTCATCCTCTCCACCTTTGTTCTTGCCCTTATTTTTTCTTTTATGTGGGTGTTTTTGTGTGTATCCCTTAATTGTCGTGATTACAGATGGTCTTCCTACACTTGCCTTTTAATCTTTGTACTAGCGTTATAGTTGGTTACTCCACTGCTTTTACTAAGTATTTCCCTTTGTCAATGAGAATTTTTCTTATTCTTGTATTTTGTTTTTCATATTTTTGGTCTTCTTAAAGAAGTCCCTTTAACTATTCTTGTAATATAACTTTAATGGTGATGAGCTCTTTTAGCTTTTTCTTGTCTGAGAAACTCTTTATATTTCCTTAAATTCTAAATAATAGCCTTGCTGGGTAATCACTGTAGGTCTTTGTTTTTCATCACTTTGAGTATTTTGTGCCACTCTCTTCTGGCCTGCAAAGTTTGTTGAGAAATCAGCTGACAGTCTTATGGGTGCTCCCTTGTACATAACAAACTGCTTTGCTCTTGCTACTTTTAAGATTCTTTGTCTTTAACCTTTGACATATTATGATGCATCTTGGTGTGGGCCTCTTGGGGTTCATATTGTTTGGGACTCTGCTCTTCTTGGACTGGTATGTCTATTTCCTTTGCCAGGTTAAGGAAATTTTCGGTCATTGCTTCTTCAGATAGGTTTTCAATCCCTTGCTCTCCTCCTTCTGGTATTCCTTTGATATAGTCCCAGAAGTCTTTACTGCTATTCCAATTGGGTGTTTTCTGATACCCCATCTTCCAGATTGCTAATTCATCTAATTGATCCTCTGCTTCATCTAATCTGTTGTTGATTCCCTCTAGTATATTATTCATTTCGGTTAATCTATTTTTCATGTCTGACTGGTTCTTTGTTTTCTACCTCTTTGTTGAAGTTCTTACTGAGTTTATCCTTTAAGTTCATTGAGCATTCTTATAACTAGTGTTTTGAACTCTGTAGCTGGTAGATTGCTTGTGTCCATTTCACTTAGTTCTTTTTCTGGAGTTTTGTCCTGTTCTTTCATTTGGAACAAGCTTCTTTGTCTCCTCATTTTGGCTGACTCCCTGTATTTGTTTCTGTGTGTTAGATCTGCTAAATATCCCAGCTTTGTGTAGTAGGTGTCTGAGGCCCTGTGGCAACATCTCCCTGGTTACTTGAGTCAGGTGCTCCAGGGGAGTCTCTTGCATGGATTGTGTGTGCCCTCCTGTTGTAGTTGAGCCTTGATTGCTGTATGCACATCTGTGGTTGGGATTAACCCTCAGGCTGACTGGCTGTGAGGACTGGCCATGACTATAGCATATAAGCTATTGTGTGGGGGCAGACTCCACAAAGCAGGAGTCACTTTAGTGGGGCCCTGGTGCCAGCTGAGTCTGCCCTTTGGTGGGCACACTATATGAGCTAAAGCCAGCTGCCACTTGTGCTGGGCTTGTGGCTGCTTAGTTGAAGCAATGTTCCAAGCCAACACTGCCTGCAGCTTATGTCAGGCGTGGGGCCCCCTGATGGGAATTACAATGCAAGTTGAGTCCTGTTGCCTCTTATGCTGGACTTAGGGCACACTGAGGCCAGCTGCTGCTTGTTTGGAGAACTTTGAGAGATTTTAAGAAAGTCTACAGAACAAGCTGAGGCAGGCTGCTTGTATGGAAAACCTGCTAGAAGTGACTCAGGTTGGGTGTGCAAGTTGGGTGGGGCAAGGACTCAGGGAATTACCAGGATAGGGCAAATGGTGTTAGCTAGGTTAATGGAGAGCTCAGAGTTGGCACCCACCTTACCAGGCTAGCTGGGTGGGGTTGCAAAGCTCCAGAGAGAAACAATGGCACCTTCCACTGCTGCCATTCCTGGAAAGAGCTGCCCTGACCCCTACCTTTGCCCTTTTCAGCCTTTGCCCTGAAATTAGTCAATTAAATTTCTCCCCATAGGTCCATGGCACTTTTCAAGCTGCTGCCCCAGTACTGGAACCAAGAGTGAGTGAGTTTATGAGCAAGCAAGTCTGTGTGCGTGAGCCCTTTAAGAGGATGCCTGGGATACCAGCAGCCCTTGGTCTCACTCAGTTTTCACAGCCAGATGGTGTGGGGACTCCTTTTCCTGGCACTGGAGGCCTGGGCTAGGGAGCCCAGCAGGGGGCTGGGAACCCTCGCTCCTCAGCGGAGATCTCCTGAGATATGCCTCCCAGGTGCCAGTTTCCTGTCTCCGCACCCCCTAGTCTCATGTCTTCTTTATATCCTTAGTTATAGAACTTATGCTAGTGTTCAGATGGTTCTCAATGGTAGCTGTTATATAATTTAGTTGTGGTCAGGGGAAAAGGTGAGCACGGCATTTCCCAACTCCACCATCGTGACCAAAAGTCTTCAGAGTAGTAATAGTAATTTGACTAGAAGACAAAGAACCATCTGCAAGTGACCATCTAATGTATTATATATATTGGGACATTACTAAGTGAAAAAGCTCTACAGACTAGCTCGACCAGTGTAAGCCAGAGGTAGCTCGTTTTTAGCTACTCACCTAAAATACACTTTTTTCTTGTATTTGGCTTTAACTGTTCATATGTAGCCAAATGTACATTGGGGCAATTATGATAGATTAAGACCAAATGTTTCAGGAATGAAAAGAAAAAGTTTTTCAGTCCTCTATTCTGACATTCTATATTTCTCTAAAATTTTACAGACTACATGTTTTCATTATGGAAAAGCTCAACTAAATTTATTGGGCATGCTAGGAACTGAACTAAGTACTCCAGATACACAGATGAATAAGGCATGGTTCTTAATGTCAGGAATTTTGCTAACTGCAAAAAGTTCTACCCAAATTCTAATATTCTTACACACTGAATTTCAAAAAGTGTTATTTAGTGAGTCATTGTATGAGGATTTGTCTTTCAAAACTATTTCATAGAAAGTTTCTGCTATGGACTGAATGTTTGTGTCCCTCCAGAATCCATTCTGAACTCCTGATGTGATGGTATTTGGAGGAGTGGCCTTCGGGAGATAATGTGGTTTAGATGAAGCCATGGGAGTGGGGCCCCCATGATGGGATTAGTGCCCTTATGTGATGAGAAAGAGAAACCAGAGTGCTCGTGAACTGTATCTTCCCTGTCTTTTACCTCTGTCTCAGTCTATCTGTCTTTGTTTCTTCACTGTATCCCTCTTCTCTCTCACTGCCTCTATCTCTCTGCCACTCTTCATCTCTTTCTCTGTCCTCTCCCTCTGCCATGTGAGGACACAGTGAGAAGGCAGCCTTCTGCAAAAGCAGGAAGAAGGCTCTCACCAACTATAGGAAGTCAATGTCTGTTGTTTAGGTTACCCAGTCTGTTAGCCATAGCAGCCCCAACTAAGACAGGTTCTTTCATAATACAGTAGCCCTCCTCCCCTATCTGCTGTTTCAGTTACCTGTAGTCAACAATAGCCCCAAAACGGAAAATTTCAGAAATAGGTTTTAAATCACATGCCGTTCTGAGTAGTATGATGAAATCTTGTTCCATCCCACTCGGGATGTGAAGCATCCCTTTGTCCAGTGTCTCCACGCTGTAGACACTCCCCACCTGCTAGCCATTCAGTAGCCTTCTTGGATTAACTGTTGTGATATCGCAGTGCTTATTTTACTTATAATGGTCCCAAAACACAAGAATAGTGATTCTGGCAATTTGGATATGCCTAAGAAAAGCTGTAAAGTGCTTCTTTTAAGTGACAAGTTATGTGTATATATAGAAAAAACATAGAATACACAGGGTTTGCTACTCTCCATAGTTTTAGGCATCCACTTGGGGTCTTGGAAATATGTTCTGTAGATAAGAGAAACTACTATACATTTAAGTGTTCACTTGGGGCTCATTTACAACTTAAAGAAGAAAAAATTACACTGAGAAATTTAAAGCTGAGATTTGAAGTCACTATAGATTAAAAACCGACTAGACATAAAAATGAAGCACATCTGAAATTTAAATGTTAAGCAGTGAAGGATAGACTGAAAAATGAATATGCATGAAATTGTGGTTCAATACCGGTTACTGAAATTAGCCCCAAGGAAGGAAAAGATACAGAATGCAACCAAATCCACCCCTACTAAAAGACCACGCAGTTTTCTTTTATCAGACTCCATGAGTCTCTTAAGAGATCATGAAAACTTTTTCGAGATGCAATCTGTTAATAGCCATTGGCAATATGTGGCTCCTTAAATTCAAATTAGATAAAATTAGATAAAATTGACATTTCAGTTTCTCAGTCATACTAGCCAGGTTTCAAATACTCAATGGCCAGTGGTTCATGTATTAGACAGTATTTGTCATTGTAGAAACTTAAACAGAGCTGATCTAGATAAGGGATTCAAATTATATATATGGGTATACCTTGGAGATAGTGTAGGTTCACTTTGGCCCACTACAATAAAGCAAATATTGCAATAAAGTCACAAATTTTTTGGTGCCCAGTATATATAAAAGTTATGTTTACACTGTAGTCTAATAACATGTCTAAAAACAATGTATATACCTTAATTAAAAAATACTTTCTTGCTAAAAAATACAAACCATCACCTGAGCCTTCAGTGAGTCATAATCTTTTTGCTTTTGGTAGAAGGTCTTGCCTTCAATGTGTAAAATATGCAGTATCTGTGAAGCACAATAAAATGAGGTATGCCTGTGTGACTATGATAACACATTAGGTTGAATCATTTGAAATTAACAAATTTGACAGAAGTGTCAATTTTACCCTAAACGAGGGTAATATTCTAGATCACTTTTGGAAAGAAATGGAAATTATTTAAGAGTGATCTGGATTGATAACTATTTGAAATTAGCATACTTTAGTTGGTGAAATGTGTCATCCCAAACAAATCACCATTTAACACGATCCCAAAGCAGTAATTTTCTTCCAAAGTAACTTCTACAGAACTTTTTAGAAACTGTACTATTGATCTTGCTGTTAAAGGAACTCTGTGAAACTCGAGTTAGGCACTTACTTGCTACGTTAGTTTCGTTAAATCACTCATCCTCTCTGAGTCTCTGCTTCCTCATGATAAACAGGAACAACTACCCAACTTCTCAGCTCACCTTGGATTCTGTGTTCTGCCCACAGTCATGTTTCTTGGATCTTCAGAGCAAGGAGCTTTCTTCCATCATAAGGGGGCTTTTCTCTGCTGTTCCCTGCATTTGGAGTATGGTCCACAGTGCTCCACTTTACCCACCGCCCTCACACACACTATGCCTGCTTTACTCCTACTACGCAGCCTCCAGGACTTAGCTCGAATGCCACTTCCTCCTAAAAGTTGTCCTGGATGCCCAATCTGAGTCAGATTCCTGTTACATGTTAAGTCTTTATACACTGAGATCGTACTCTGAGTGAATAGTACATTTATAAATTTGACAATTACTGCCTGTCCCTTCCAACAAGTTATCCCCTCCATGACAGCAGGAATGATTTCTATATTTTGCTCACCATTTTTATCCCTAGCTTCTAGAACACTGCCCAGCACATTGTAGCTGTTAAATGTATTTAGTTGAATATAGCATTTCTGCTATAACATAATACATATTTTCCTGAAAAATCTCATATTTGGCAATATCCTGTGCTTAAAATACCAGGGCTCATGGGGGAAAATCATGTGAGAAACAGACAACTCAAAAGCTATGAGACTTTTAACCAGAACAACGAGCACCTAAGCTAACCATTTGGACAGCCCAGGCAGAGAGCCGCTCAGTAGAGCTAAAGGCTGCTGAGGTGGTATAATGCAGGAGACAATGCCAGAGGGAGGGAAGGAAAAAGGAGCTGTGAGCAAGTGGAGATGCCCTGAGGGTGGCACTGAGGAGGTAAAACCAGCTGAGAGCCAGGATGGTGAGGCGGGGGTGCCTCTCATGGAGCCCAGTGAAGCGGTGCTCAATTTCAAGTTTCTTAAAGCTGAGTGGCTCCTATCTCTGCAGCGGCTGAACTGGGGGTTTTTGCAAAAGATTATAATTCTCTTCCTACTAGACTGGCATCTCTTATCTAGAAAAATTTATGTATTAATAAAAACCAGCTCAACTTCCATGTTATACTGACATAACTCCTATGACCTAATGGGTATTATAGAAACAGATTTTACCTGTATAGCTTTATAGTTCCCTCTACCATGTTTTCCTATAACCTAAAAAATCATCCTACTTATAGACATTGACACCTGTATTGAATAGTAAAACTGTCTTGATCATTCTGACCGGTACATCAATGATAAGAAATCCCCATTTACAAATAAGGCATGTTTGCATTGTTTATTTCTAAGTCACTTTCTGACCACAGATAAGCTCCAAGGTTAATCTACAAAAGCCTATGCAAACCATTACATAGTACAGGTTAGCATCT
>NW_011888861.1:822972-827061 GCF_000151845.1 Pteropus vampyrus | reverse complement strand
CACAGTGCTCCACTTTACCCACCGCCCTCACACACACTATGCCTGCTTTACTCCTACTACGCAGCCTCCAGGACTTAGCTCGAATGCCACTTCCTCCTCAAAGTTGTCCTGGATGCCCAATCTGAGTCAGATTCCTGTTACATGTTAAGTCTTTGTACTCTTCGCTCGTAGTCTGATTTCATTGTATATTTATAAATTTGACAATTACTGCCTGTCCCTTCCAACAAGTTATCCCCTCCATGACAGCAGGAATGATTTTTATATTTTGCTCACCATTTTTATCCCTAGCTTCTAGAACACTGCCCAGCACATTGTAGCTGTTAAATGTATTTAGTTGAATATAGCATTTCTGCTATAACATAATACATATTTTCCTGAAAAATCTCATATTTGGCAATATCCTGTGCTTAAAATACCAGGGCTCATGGGGGAAAATCATGTGAGAAACAGACAACTCAAAAGCTATGAGACTTTTAACCAGAACAACGAGCACCTAAGCTAACCATTTGGACAGCCCAGGCAGAGAGCCGCTCAGTAGAGCTAAAGGCTGCTGAGGTGGTATAATGCAGGAGACAATGCCAGAGGGAGGGAAGGAAAAAGGAGCTGTGAGCAAGTGGAGATGCCCTGAGGGTGGCACTGAGGAGGTAAAACCAGCTGAGAGCCAGGATGGTGAGGCGGGGGTGCCTCTCATGGAGCCCAGTGAAGCGGTGCTCAATTTCAAGTTTCTTAAAGCTGAGTGGCTCCTATCTCTGCAGCGGCTGAACTGGGGGTTTTTGCAAAAGATTATAATTCTCTTCCTACTAGACTGGCATCTCTTATCTAGAAAAATTTATGTATTAATAAAAACCAGCTCAACTTCCATGTTATACTGACATAACTCCTATGACCTAATGGGTATTATAGAAACAGATTTTACCTGAATAGCTTTATAGTTCCCTCTACCATGTTTTCCTATAACCTAAAAAATCATCCTACTTATAGACATTGACACCTGTATTGAATAGTAAAACTGTCTTGATCATTCTGACCGGTACATCAATGATAAGAAATCCCCATTTACAAATAAGGCATGTTTGCATTGTTTATTTCTAAGTCACTTTCTGACCACAGATAAGCTCCAAGGTTAATCTACAAAAGCCTATGCAAACCATTACATAGTACAGGTTAGCATCTATTGAAAACAGACTATGTGTCAGGCACTGGGTTGAGCCCTTTGCATATATACCTTATTCAATCCTAACACAGGTGATTTGAAGTGGATTCTAGTCTTAGCCTCATTTTACAGTTGAGAAAACTCAGATGAAAGAGGCTAGTTACTTGCTAAAGGTCACATGACCAGTTTACAAGAGCAGAGAAATTGAACTAATTCAACGAGTGAGACAATAAGAGTGAGCAAGAATAGGTTTGCAGTTCAGCGGGAACACTGGTGTTTGAATATAAGGTCCTGACACCCTCTCCCTAAAGGTCTCTGGTATGAACCATTTCCAGGATGACCATCTCTGCCTAAATCTATGGACATTTCCACATTGAAGCCATATTTAGAAATTGTTAGTACTGGTTAATTCAATTTACCAACTCCAAAGAGTGAAAAAACAGACGAGTTTACTGAACAGCAATGGAACTTACTTGTATAAACTGATGGTCGGTTCAACTGCCAGCATAACAAAGGGTGCCACCGTGTATGAGACGGCCAGCTGAGTGACAGCCCAGGTGACCAAATCATAAACAAACTTGAGGGCTTTTGAAGAAAGGAAGTAATGTCTGTAGTTATTCCTCACCTGCAAGCCAAGGAAAGCAAAGGAGCGGGTAAAAACAAATCTTTTACACTGCATGCAAGTAGCATACCTCAGGAACACAGGCTATCAAAAACACCTACCAGCTGAGTTCTATTTTCAACTAAAAATATCATTATGGTGTTTCTTATTATATATAAAAAAAAAGTTCACTATAGAAAACTGTTTAAAGAACTAAAAACAGATATTTTTTTTTCCTTTTTAACATCTCCTAGAGAAAAGCACTATTTCAAAACTTGGCACATATCCTTCCAAGCCTTTCTCTAGTCATACATACCCACATTAATATTTCCAATGGCATCAATATATTCTTTGGCCTGTTTTTTCATTTAGTTAATACACCATGAATTTTTTTCCACATCAGTTAAGTATTAATCACCAATACAATTTTAAGTCAATTATGGAAAAGTTAGTGCGTCTCCCACCCCCTGCGATTGTAAACAATTCTGTGATGCATGCCTTGGTAGATAAGACCCTGCACTCTTCCCTAATTATTTCCTTTGAATAACAATAAAATAACAGTAATAAGAGCAGCTACCATTTATTGAGTGCTTATTCTGTGCCAAGCCTTTGCTAATGCTTTACTTGTGCCATCTCTATTGATTCCCCAACAAGCCTATCATGGAAGCATCATTATGCCCATTTTACAGACAAGGAAACTGAGAAATTCTTATAGGTCTTTTAACACACATGACTAGATCCGCCTCCAGAAAGACGCCTAATTTCCAGATTGAAGAACCAAAGGCAGAGCTGAAACAATGGCTGGCTTATAGGTAGGTCAAAGCAGGAAAGGCTTCCCAGTGCTGTCTGGTAAGCTGACTCCTCTCTCCTTAGCCCTGAGTTCCTCAGGACAGAAGCTAGAGGTCCAACCATGGTGGGATTGGGGGCAGCATGTGCAGTATTGGGAAGCATGTAAGGGATTTTATTAAGTAACTTCCCAGGCCTAAGACACTTCATGACTATTTGAGGACATTCTCCTTTCAAAAAAAAAAAATGGGAATACTGCTCTATCGGTCCTCTCCTCTCTCCACTCCCTACCTAAATCATTTGTAAAATGATTTACAAAAGGTCACCCAAAAAAAGGGCTTTGTATAAATCAATGTTTTTATGCCAGTTGAGATCAACTGAAGACATTTTAAGAAATAATATGCTGAATATAGTAACAAAATTCGGACCTTTGTTTCTTAATGTGTCCTGGCCTCTGTTTTTCAGTTTTCTTTTATAATTCCAGGAGGTATGTGAATGAGAAAATGCCTTCCCTATTTTCTGTGCACAAATATGTACAATATATACTTTATTTTTAAAATGTGCTAATCAGCATGAATAGTAATCAATTATCCATCTTTTTCACAAATAAATGCCAACAGATTTTCATCTAACTAAACGAAAAACTCCATGAGGGACTCTTGCCTTGTTCACGACGGTGGCCCAGCACCTAAGAAGCCGACTACATATAGTAGGGCTCTGAAATATTCATACATAGGAGAGGTGAATTACAGAATAAGTGAGTAGCTATGCTGGAGCTCCTAAATCCACATCCAAAACACAGTTCAACAAATGTCATTAAAAGCTCTTGGCACCTTTGAATAAGAAAGCCCACAATCATTATCAAAGACTGAAATGAAATCAACTATGTACAAACTCTATATTTGACAATTAGAGCACATTGAATTGTAACTACTTATATTCATCTCATTCTTTGAGGGCAGGCATATTTTTTATTCCTTTATAATCCTGCTCTACATCCAACAAATAGTAGGAACAGTCTAGGACAAACTGAAGACTACCCGAAAAACCTAGAGAACCAAATTTATAAAATTCACCAAGGATTTTATACAAACTAATGCAATCGGATCAGACATGAGAGGTTAAAGCAATCTCTAACAACACAGTTCTCATGGCTGCCATTTTACTGGCTGCTCACAAACTCTGAATTATTTCTAGGCTTAGGATAATGAAATGAGGAATGAAGTGAAATATAAGCAAAGTGAAGTCTTATGAAGCCCACATTAATTAATAATCATCATCACCTGTGATTAATAGGTTGTATATATTTACAGCCCTTCGTGATTAAAAATGTTTCATCTCTTAAGTTACTAAACATTGCTCCTAAAATTCCTTTTGTTTTACAAACACCGTCTGTAAATAATATGTAAATAATATGAAAAATGGTTAACCATTTTATGACCACAAATTGCTATTTGCTTAAGTATTTCTCTAATGAGAAGACTGTTTGATTTTTCAAAACATCACTCCTACCCCCTCATTCTCAGACTCCTGATAGGACTAAATGACA
>NW_011888861.1:808587-822922 GCF_000151845.1 Pteropus vampyrus | reverse complement strand
ATTTTCATCTAACTAAACGAAAAACTCCATGAGGGACTCTTGCCTTGTTCACGACGGTGGCCCAGCACCTAAGAAGCCGACTACATATAGTAGGGCTCTGAAATATTCATACATAGGAGAGGTGAATTACAGAATAAGTGAGTAGCTATGCTGGAGCTCCTAAATCCACATCCAAAACACAGTTCAACGAATGTCATTAAAAGCTCTTGGCACCTTTGAATAAGAAAGCCCACAATCATTATCAAAGACTGAAATGAAATCAACTATGTACAAACTCTATATTTGACAATTAGAGCACATTGAATTGTAACTACTTATATTCATCTCATTCTTTGAGGGCAGGTATATTTTTTATTCCTTTATAATCCTGCTCTACATCCAACAAATAGTAGGAACAGTCTAGGACAAACTGAAGACTACCCGAAAAACCTAGAGAACCAAATTTATAAAATTCACCAAGGATTTTATACAAACTAATGCAATCGGATCAGACATGAGAGGTTAAAGCAATCTCTAACAACACAGTTCTCATGGCTGCCATTTTACTGGCTGCTCACAAACTCTGAATTATTTCTAGGCTTAGGATAATGAAATGAGGAATAAAGTGAAATATAAGCAAAGTGAAGTCTTATGAAGCCCACATTAATTAATAATCATCATCACCTGTGATTAATAGGTTGTATATATTTACAGCCCTTCGTGATTAAAAATGTTTCATCTCTTAAGTTACTAAACATTGCTCCTAAAATTCCTTTTGTTTTACAAACACCGTCTGTAAATAATATGTAAATAATATGAAAAATGGTTAACCATTTTATGACCACAAATTGCTATTTGCTTAAGTATTTCTCTAATGAGAAGACTGTTTGATTTTTCAAAACATCACTCCTACCCCCTCATTCTCAGACTCCTGATAGGACTAAATGACAACAAATATACAGGCATCGGATTACTAAGAAAAAGACCCCATAACCAAAGGAAGCTTACCGTTCTGGCTGCTAGTGTGACAAGGGTTCCAGTTAAGAAGGTGAAATAGTACCCAGGATAGACACCATGCCACAGGGCAGACAGGATGAAAGTGAGCACTGTAGGGTACCAGGGGACCCGCTCGTAGCACACTCTGTAAAAAGAGGCAGGTCCAATGAGCCACAGGTCAAACATACCAGAAACTTCCAGCTACACTGGCATCTTTTTGGATCTGACCCGAAGAAATCATGTGCTCCATGCCTGATGCCCTGCCTGCC
This sequence comes from Pteropus vampyrus, assembly GCF_000151845.1. Classification (NCBI taxonomy): domain Eukaryota; kingdom Metazoa; phylum Chordata; class Mammalia; order Chiroptera; family Pteropodidae; genus Pteropus; species Pteropus vampyrus. The sequence continues at coordinate 821,678 of NW_011888861.1, read as the reverse complement.
TGACCCTCTTTAGGGACTTGCAATGGATTCCAAGTAGTCTGAACTCTAGCTTTCTTGAACACTACTAGAGAAGCAATTTGCAGCTCCATCTTTGTGGGAGAGTATGATTTTTTAACCTCCATAGAACTAAATGTTCTAGACCCCATCATCCTATATCTTATAGAAATCTAAGTGGTCACTCTCTACTCAGCAAGAGCTTCTGCCACCAATGGCCTAAAACAGCAGGGACACTTATAAATGTGATTGACACTAAAAATTTTGGAATCAGGATATGGGCCTTTTGAAATGGATATACTCATTTAGTCAAAGTTAATTTATCTTTTCAACCTTGGCCCCTATGCCTTCTAATACTGCAGTCCTCTTCATCTCTTTTGGCAATGACTCCAGCACAAAATAAATGTCGGTTATATGAACGTTTCAGCTCTCACTGTGTCCATCAGATTTCAATCCACGAATTTGCCTTAAAGGGTGATATAGTGTGGTTCTAGAAATTGTCAGCAAAATACTCTGGAGATCTCTGGCTCCTTGGTTATTAAAATAAAGTGATATGGGGCTTTCTCCCAAATCAAGTCTATGAATTACCAATGGCACCATAAGGAAGCCACTACATGGTTTACTAAATGAGAGGACCCCAATAGAAAATAAAATAGAAATTCGAACTGTTAACATCAATCCAGCACTGTATGGGTTGTCAAAAGTAACTGATTTAAATCCAAACTAAAGATTATGGCTCCTTCTTCCTAAGAAGAAAATGTATTTGGGGGGAAAAACATGGGACCAGGAACACCCCACTTATAATGTTTCTTTTCGAAATGAGAGGTAGTTTGCATATGTATTTCTTACCTTCTGTATCTTTTTCTATGACTAAAATATTACATTTTCAAACATGTTTTTTTTTAATATTCTTTCATTGTTTACGTATGTTCAATCATATTAGAACATAAACTTTTAATGGAGACTGTAGACTTAGGGTATATTGGGATTACTCAATATACAGAAATAGAGGTTTATAGTAAAATTATTTGCAAAATTAACAGCAATATTATTAAGGGCAAATTTTCAAAAATTGCATGTTTGGATCAATTTTCAGACAACACTATTGAGTTTACTTTAGGGAAATTACTATACATTTTCTTTTTTACTCCAATGTTTTCACCTAAGAAAAACACTACTTATCAAAAACAGAATCTACAGCTTAATATTTTTATACTCTCCCTGCACTCATGATAGCAATATTTACTAGTTTCAGGGATAGCGTATTATTGGTTTCATTAAAAATGATATTTCTAATTTTGGAATTTTGTAGGGATTGACCTGAGAATTAAATGAGTAGTAGCTGGTACACAGGCAAGGCAGGATTAAGTGTCTGATGTATTAAAATAAATATGCTACATTGTGAACCTCAATATATTTCTACTTTTGCATTTACAAGGCAGAGATATTAATACAAAAGTGTCCGATGACATTACTGCTGACAGACTATTGCTATTCATCTAACAACACCCATCTAAACATATCGCAGTGCCATGAGCAATGAGGTCGTTTTTGTTTTTCTTACCGCTTTAGCCAAGTAGCTGTCTGAATATTCCAGTTTTCTAAGTACATTTTGAAACTTGTGGCAGTCTAGAAAGAAAAAAATAACACCTATCATTAGTTTTAAAAATACCCCGAGTAATGGAAAGTCCTCTCCAGAATTTCCCTGGCGGCAGATTAGATGTGCTATTTCAATAGTGATTACTCGGTCAAGATTATATCAGCTGTTCCATCATACGCAGTAAAATTCTGGTGTTTATAAAATTCACTTCGCTTGCAAAGTCTCAATTTTTCTCAATTTAATTTCAAATTACAGGAAAACTGAAGGAATGTTTTGTGGGTTTTCCTTCCATTCTGATTAAAAAAAAAATTTTAGATCATCTAAATTTTAAAATAAATACTCCAAAAGGGGATTTACCATAGGAAAAGTTTAATCATGTTAATTTAGTGCCTTTATGGAGATAGATTGAACTTAATTGTCATCTTTTCACTATGTGGCCATCTATAAACTAGGTCAGTCTTGTGACATTACAAGCAGCTGCACAGGTTCAAATGCTTCCAATTGTATCTAGAATAGTAAGAGATTTTATGCATAAAGGAGTCACAATACAAAAGAGAAAACAAATATCCAACTGGCAATGACACAGGTAATCAACCACTGAGGAAGAGACAGTCCAAAATGAGCCATCAACTAGGTTTCCTCATTCAAAAAAAAAAAAAAAAAATCTTTTCCAAGTCTGGTGGTAGAAAGCGTTATACAAACATTCAAGAACCAGAATGCCTAAGGAAGGTGGAAAGTTCAAGAGTCACTTTTTTCTGTTTCAACCATAAAACCTAAGGCCGCACCTTGGCCTAATGTGTGGAAAAGAGAGGGAGAGAAGGAGGGAGATAATAGACAGATGGAAGATGACAGATGATAGACTGTGTATTATGAGTTTTTATTTCAAAACCCTAAGTTTTATTTATACATGTCTTCCACAGCTAATAAAATGCTCTATGTACAGCCTCAAGGTACCTTCACTAAAACAGATTTCCTTGGTTTCTTTAGCTCTGTCTATATCAACTCTATAGAAAATGCACACTTTCTTCTTCTGGTTTTCCTCTATGATGAATATGTAACTAGCTCTTTACCCTGAACTTACGACCCCAGTGAAAGGACTCTGTTTTGTGGTGCCTAGCTGATGGCACTGATGGGCAGCAAAAGGTCAAGGGGAGACACTGTAAAGGACATTTGCCCACAGCACTCCAAGGCGGCCAGCAATGGTCCAAGAGTTTTGAGGGAGAGAAGAGTTTTAGTAAGAAAAAGGAGGAAAGTTATAACATATTTGTACTCATTCTGACATCATCTACACAGAAAAGCAAAGCTTGTAGATTTTCTACATTGCTTTTCTAAATATGAGGAAGGTGGTTCTGGAGGCTGGAGCTGTCCATGTAAGATGAGAAAGGCCTCCAGTGTCAAGAAGGTGGATGGTATCCCTCCAACCCCCATGACTTCTTGTGGCCCAGTGTCCACCTAACTTGGGTGGCAGGTGGTCAGTCTCCACATCCCTGGCTTCTCAGTCAACACGCACATCTCTTTCTGCCCAAACTCTCTAATGGCACTCTGTCTGCCCTGTGGTGGGTGGAAGATCTCAACAAACAGTAAACACGAGTCACCTGGCTAAAGAACCAATACTCCTGTATGCTGAGAACCATGCCCTTCCTCCTGTCCTACTGCAAGGAGGAAAAGATCTGAGATTTGGTGTTCCTATCTGCTCCGAGTGCTGACAATGCCAAGGAAACCAAGAGTGTGGCCCCAAAGAGACCACCTTTGATGATGAGAACATATCAGAATTATGGTCCAAGAACTAAACCAGAGAAAGAAGAAAACCACATTGATTCTAGTGACTGAAAGCTGTGCACCATGACACTTCTTCTTAAAAGGAAACAGATTACATTTCCAAAGGAACCACAGCGAACACTTAAGATATTGAAATCTAAATACAAGAGCTTCCAGTCTGTGTTCCTGACCGAAGAAAGTAGAATGTGAACAAAAGAAAATGACATCTGTACCTCCTAGTTGAAAGAACAGAAATGTAAACCACAAAAAAGATTTTCCTGGCTTTTTCAAATTTTTATCATTATTCTTTGAATGATTAAAAATATCAAGAAAGGAGGTATCTTAAAAAAAAAAAAAAGAGAGAGAGAGAAACACAATTCAAGATACAAAATGTCCAGGAGGTTGCTGGATGTGGCATTCCCTGATAGCAGCTTTTCCTTGGGCACTGATGAAGATCCCTGGACAATGCAATCGAAGCAAACCATTTGCTTTATTCACTATGGCAGCTTAATTCAGAAGCACAGTAGACTCACCTCAATTTTCCAGATGTTTAGATTAGAAAGCAGATCCCAACAGAAATTTCCATTCTTATCCACTCCGCTGAACCCAAAGCCAGCTGCATTATTCACTGCATCAGCTATGGTTTTTAAAACAACACATTAGGATATGGAACAAAAGTCATATTGCTACTTTGAAAGATACCAATATCTGTTTAGCTTTAGGATGGGGAAATGGAGATATGCAGTAGCTTCCTTGGAAAAGGAACCAAAAAAAATTTAAAGAAGCTGGTACCATTGTGTCTCAGAGAAACATTATTGGCTTTGGTGACCTCAATTTTTATTCATTTATTTTTATTCTTTCACTAGCATTTAGTGAGCACCTGCTAAGAAGTCGCTAGATACTCAAAGAATACAAAATGAGAATAAAAGAGAAAGAACCCAAACAAAGCAATAAAATGGAGGATTTAGTGACCAACTTGTCATAAGAGAAAGAGAAGTTAAAGATGCACATAAGCACAGAAGCAGAGACCAGAAGAAACAGGGGACCCCGTAGAAGTCCAAGAGCTGACATGTAAGATGGCAGGACATTAACTGGTAAGATCGCATTAAGTCAGGAAGAGAACCAGCTCTGAATGAGAAAATGGAGCTCTTTCTGAACGGATTAAGTACGACATGTCAGTAGGATATCGGCTGGGGCTGCCAAGCTGCAGTTAGAAAAGTCTGGAATGTAAGAAAAGGAAAAGAGTTAGAGATGTGAATTGGGGGGCAGCTGCCATAGAAGCCACATGTGGACACAATACCAAAGCCATCCTATCCATGAAGCCAGTCTAAAAACTCCTGTCGCCAACTTTGACTTCACTGAATGACAAGAAAATGTCCCCCTGCAGTGAGTATTACCTTTCTAATGAGCTCCTTAATGAAATTTTTGTAAACAAATATAGACCTGATAAAATCAGTATACTTTTACTTTGATGACAAAGGGGCTAATTTTTCTCTTTTCATTTATCTTATTTCAAGTTATTAGAAGATTTTCTTTAAAAATAATCAAACTAATTAAATCACAGCATGGTAAAGTCTTAGATCGGAGATCTTGGAGAACTCTTTCTTTGCCGTAGCTGTATTCATTCAGGTTCCACAGGAGTTCAAGCCCAACTCGAGATGGACTTCAGAAGGACTAAAGGAAAACAGCCTGTTCTATGTCTGTCTCCTTTACTTCTGGCATAGTGGATAGTTTGTTGTTTATCTTACACATGGCTTCACTGTAAAATGATATGGTTTCTTTTAGAAGAAATAGTGAAAAGTACTGAGTCCTTCTACGCCATTCTCCCAAGCTGACTGGATGAAAACTCAGTGAAAAAAAAAAGAAAAAGAAAAACAAGTGAGAGTGTGCCAGTTAAGAAACAAATTGTTTTAAATGTGTGGGCAAAATCTGTGAATGACAGGTCATTCACTGAACTGGAAGAAGAGCCCTTGAGGTCTCTGTTGACAACTAAAAACAGGGCTGGACTGACCATGCTGGGACCAGCATAGCAATCCCTGAATCCTTTCTCCCATCTCCAGCTTCAGCTATGACTGACCTGGCCAGATCTTAAAAAACAAACAAACAAAAATAATTATTATTGTGCGCACGTGCATTTATTATCTTTTAGGATTCTGTAAATTACAGGCATTTCTCATTTAACGTTTACAGTGGTGTAAAGATAGTCATTAAGGGCGGGCTCTGGAGGCAGATCTCCTTGGTTCCTATCTCCACTTGGCAACAGAATAAATGCATGGTCTTGAGAGAGTTGTGTAACTTCTAGAAACCTATTCGTTTGAGTATAAAATGGCCATAATATGGTACCTATTTTAAAGGCATGTTGAAGAGATTAACTGGATTTATATTGTTCATGGCTCTAATATATTATTACAGATAAAATGATTTGGACAGCCATATTGTGGAGTTTGTGATCTTTAGAACACAACCTGGGCCAAAGTTTAGTCTAACTAGTAGCGGAAAAACAACCAGAATTATATGCCAAGTCCAAAGAAAATTGCTGTATTATTTCAATATAAACAGTAACTAGAACTAAGCTATCACAGTACAGCTCAGCTGAGATTCATCAAGAGGCCAACTTTAAGGATTAAATTTATAATCATGGATAATTACTACATCAATTATATGTAAATGGTGTTTTAAGGAGCTGAATAAAACAATTATTTGGTTAAGTAGTTTAACTGTTCCCTGTTATACTATTCACTGCTTCTTTATTCATAAATAATACACAGGTTAATTTCAGATCAGCCCATGAAATCTAAACTGTAACGAACTTCAAATTGAGGCCATACAAATTAATGAAGTGCATCTACCGAAGCTACCAAAAAAAGATAGAGGAGTAATAAAGAGCCAAGTCCACAGAGAAAGCTATTCACAGAAAGGTTATTTCTATACTCCAAAAAGCTGGGATATTCCCCCAAAAAGCAGAACAATGCCAGATACCCCCAATTTCCTGCAACTCCCCCACCCCACTCAGGTCCCCTGCAGCACAACCCACCTCGTGTCAGATTTTCCCTATGAGGCCATGGAATAGCCTTTCCTCCTTAAATCAAGAGCTGATTTAGTCCAGAAGCCAGCCCATAAACCCTGGGATACAGAATATGGGAGCGGAAAGGTAGGGAGAGGGGAAGAGAAAAGGAGGATAAGTGAGGAAGAAGAAGATAGTAAAAGGAGTGATTCTCTCAATCTCTCTCACACACACACACACATACACACTCAGGTTAAAGCAAAGCGAAAATACTAATGCACACGGAAAAATATGCCTGGTGTTCCAAGTAGGGTTCCAACCACAGCAGGTATAATGCCTACTCACTTTCCATTCTTATCCACTCCGCTGAACCCAAAGCCAGCTGCATTATTCACTGCATCAGCTATGGTTTTTAAAACAACACATTAGGATATGGAACAAAAGTCATATTGCTACTTTGAAAGATACCAATATCTGTTTAGCTTTAGGATGGGGAAATGGAGATATGCAGTAGCTTCCTTGGAAAAGGAACCAAAAAAAATTTAAAGAAGCTGGTACCATTGTGTCTCAGAGAAACATTATTGGCTTTGGTGACCTCAATTTTTATTCATTTATTTTTATTCTTTCACTAGCATTTAGTGAGCACCTGCTAAGAAGTCGCTAGATACTCAAAGAATACAAAATGAGAATAAAAGAGAAAGAACCCAAACAAAGCAATAAAATGGAGGATTTAGTGACCAACTTGTCATAAGAGAAAGAGAAGTTAAAGATGCACATAAGCACAGAAGCAGAGACCAGAAGAAACAGGGGACCCCGTAGAAGTCCAAGAGCTGACATGTAAGATGGCAGGACATTAACTGGTAAGATCGCATTAAGTCAGGAAGAGAACCAGCTCTGAATGAGAAAATGGAGCTCTTTCTGAACGGATTAAGTACGACATGTCAGTAGGATATCGGCTGGGGCTGCCAAGCTGCAGTTAGAAAAGTCTGGAATGTAAGAAAAGGAAAAGAGTTAGAGATGTGAATTGGGGGGCAGCTGCCATAGAAGCCACATGTGGACACAATACCAAAGCCATCCTATCCATGAAGCCAGTCTAAAAACTCCTGTCGCCAACTTTGACTTCACTGAATGACAAGAAAATGTCCCCCTGCAGTGAGTATTACCTTTCTAATGAGCTCCTTAATGAAATTTTTGTAAACAAATATAGACCTGATAAAATCAGTATACTTTTACTTTGATGACAAAGGGGCTAATTTTTCTCTTTTCATTTATCTTATTTCAAGTTATTAGAAGATTTTCTTTAAAAATAATCAAACTAATTAAATCACAGCATGGTAAAGTCTTAGATCGGAGATCTTGGAGAACTCTTTCTTTGCCGTAGCTGTATTCATTCAGGTTCCACAGGAGTTCAAGCCCAACTCGAGATGGACTTCAGAAGGACTAAAGGAAAACAGCCTGTTCTATGTCTGTCTCCTTTACTTCTGGCATAGTGGATAGTTTGTTGTTTATCTTACACATGGCTTCACTGTAAAATGATATGGTTTCTTTTAGAAGAAATAGTGAAAAGTACTGAGTCCTTCTACGCCATTCTCCCAAGCTGACTGGATGAAAACTCAGTGAAAAAAAAAAGAAAAAGAAAAACAAGTGAGAGTGTGCCAGTTAAGAAACAAATTGTTTTAAATGTGTGGGCAAAATCTGTGAATGACAGGTCATTCACTGAACTGGAAGAAGAGCCCTTGAGGTCTCTGTTGACAACTAAAAACAGGGCTGGACTGACCATGCTGGGACCAGCATAGCAATCCCTGAATCCTTTCTCCCATCTCCAGCTTCAGCTATGACTGACCTGGCCAGATCTTAAAAAACAAACAAACAAAAATAATTATTATTGTGCGCACGTGCATTTATTATCTTTTAGGATTCTGTAAATTACAGGCATTTCTCATTTAACGTTTACAGTGGTGTAAAGATAGTCATTAAGGGCGGGCTCTGGAGGCAGATCTCCTTGGTTCCTATCTCCACTTGGCAACAGAATAAATGCATGGTCTTGAGAGAGTTGTGTAACTTCTAGAAACCTATTCGTTTGAGTATAAAATGGCCATAATATGGTACCTATTTTAAAGGCATGTTGAAGAGATTAACTGGATTTATATTGTTCATGGCTCTAATATATTATTACAGATAAAATGATTTGGACAGCCATATTGTGGAGTTTGTGATCTTTAGAACACAACCTGGGCCAAAGTTTAGTCTAACTAGTAGCGGAAAAACAACCAGAATTATATGCCAAGTCCAAAGAAAATTGCTGTATTATTTCAATATAAACAGTAACTAGAACTAAGCTATCACAGTACAGCTCAGCTGAGATTCATCAAGAGGCCAACTTTAAGGATTAAATTTATAATCATGGATAATTACTACATCAATTATATGTAAATGGTGTTTTAAGGAGCTGAATAAAACAATTATTTGGTTAAGTAGTTTAACTGTTCCCTGTTATACTATTCACTGCTTCTTTATTCATAAATAATACACAGGTTAATTTCAGATCAGCCCATGAAATCTAAACTGTAACGAACTTCAAATTGAGGCCATACAAATTAATGAAGTGCATCTACCGAAGCTACCAAAAAAAGATAGAGGAGTAATAAAGAGCCAAGTCCACAGAGAAAGCTATTCACAGAAAGGTTATTTCTATACTCCAAAAAGCTGGGATATTCCCCCGAAAAGCAGAACAATGCCAGATACCCCCAATTTCCTGCGACTCCCCCACCCCACTCAGGTCCCCTGCAGCACAACCCACCTCGTGTCAGATTTTCCCTATGAGGCCATGGAATAGCCTTTCCTCCTTAAATCAAGAGCTGATTTAGTCCAGAAGCCAGCCCATAAACCCTGGGATACAGAATATGGGAGCGGAAAGGTAGGGAGAGGGGAAGAGAAAAGGAGGATAAGTGAGGAAGAAGAAGATAGTAAAAGGAGTGATTCTCTCAATCTCTCTCACACACACACACACATACACACTCAGGTTAAAGCAAAGTGAAAATACTAATGCACACGGAAAAATATGCCTGGTGTTCCAAGTAGGGTTCCAACCACAGCAGGTATAATGCCTACTCACTAAGGAAATTGTTTTGAAATAATATGGCAACTGCAGAAAAAAGAATAAGATACAAGGAGATTTTTGAAGGCTTCTTCAATAACCAGTCCATGTTTGTCGTCATCTTTGTATTCCCACCCTGGGACAGCTCTTGATGCGTACTGCCTAGTTGGTATGAACATACAGAGTGTAACAGTCTTGAGGGCAGAGAAGATGTCCTAACTTTGAATTCCTCATAGCACAGAACCTGGTACTCAATTGAATGTGACCAGAAAACAAAATCTCTCACACTGCAAATTTTAGAATAACTCTAATTCAGACCTCTCTGGCTGTTACATAAATACCACGTTGGACTGAACTTATCCTTGAACACTTTGACCCTTAAAAATAATTTGGACCGGGAAGTGGGAGAGGTTGGAATGGTGAGTTATTACTGTTTAATGGATACAGTTTCTGCTTGGGGTGATGGAAAAAGTTCTGGAGTTGGAGGGTGGTGATGGCTGCACGACCACATGAATAAACTTAATGCTACTAAACCGTACACTATTGATGGTTAAAATGATAAATTTTGTTATTTATATTTTACCACAATAAAAAAGAAACATGAAAGAAATAATTTAGTAGCCACAAACTAATTTGGGGCGAAAGCCTTGGATTATGAAATGAGAAAAGAAGAACTCATTAAATGTTATGCCCTCACCCATGGAATATGGGCCAATAAGCACTAGAATCTGAGTTTAACAATCTATCCGACTGAATAGTCACTGCTCTGTGACATCAAGCCCTCGGTCTCTTTCAGCTAAGATGTTAAACTCCCATTCTTGGAAGGGTTCCAAATGTGAAATACATACAGCTGCCGTGCCATATCAAAATCCTTTACCATTCTTGATATGTAGAAGGGTTTATTGGTTTATTGTTCACTTTAGCAAAGCTTTAAACTTTTCTGGTCTAAAACTGTTTGCAAGGAAAGAGAAAACTTAATATTGACTAAGTTACCTCGTAAGAAAAAAAATGTGATAAAACCAAATTTAGTTGAACTCTCTACCTTAAAAAAAAAAAAATCACTTGACGTCAGCTTCTAAGGCAGGCATAACAATTTCTTAAAGAAAAAAATACAACCTAAATTAGTACACGTGTTATTAAAAATTAATGTGCATCCTCTCTTACGCACAACCCCCAAAATTATCAGAAAGTCAGATCATTCCAGAATTTTTCCATAACTTTTCGAGGCACTAAATAGCCATTTGATTGGTGGAAGAAGCTTCCAGGGTTGGACGTCTGTTAATAATGCTAAGTTAATACAACAGCTAGGATTGCTTTTCTCCTTATCACACATAACTGAGTTTATGGACAGCAGGAAAGAGGAGTGCTATGTTGGGAAGCAAAAAATGACACCGGTTCAGCTGCTTTCCATTATGTATTGGGCTTTTTTTGGTTAGGTGATCCGAGCAGTCATTTTTTCCTCATTCAGTTAGGGCCACTCCATCGAACTTACCTAACGTCCAAGCAAAGTAATATTTGGGCTTTGAGGCTTGCATGACAACATATAAGTAGCAAAGTCGAGTCGGAAAGTTTGCTTTATGAACAAACCAGTCATCAACCAGGCAGGTGACAGGGAAGGTCTTCGTGAGTGTCAAAAACAAGAGGAGGGACACCAAGGTCATGCACAACTTACGTATCACAGCTCCCTGAAAGTGGAGAGAAATAAATCAGTTTAACTATTCAGAAGACTCCAGTCAGAAGAAGACAATTTTGGCAAGGGCACATGAGGAACAAGGCTGTTCCAATAGCTCCTTTGGCAATGTTCCCTAGAAGGAGAAACAACAGGCATTCTTTCTCATGACACAAATGCCATGATGGGCTTATGTGCTATATTTAGATGCAGAATATACCCCTGACACTTGAGGACTGAATGTATCTAAAATGGAAAAAAACTTTCACCAGCAAATACTACCAGGAAAGAGTAGGTGGTTTTGTTACCCAAAACATAAGAAAAATAGATAATATTACATGGTAGTAACTTCATCAGAAAGAAAAAAACATTTGCCTTCCACTTCTATAGCCAGCAGAGCCAAGAAAATGAGTTTGAATCGCCAGCAAAGAGGACAGAGGCTTAGTTAAGGAGGGACCTGGGCATTTGATTAAATGTCTGCACCAAGACACGGCAGGTTAATAGAAAGCTTTAGAAACCTTCCAGGATGGATAAATGTAGCCTGCTCTGTGGTTAAGATGTACTGACATTTTAAATTCCTCAGGATGGAGTGATTTTGCCCAGTTCCCCTGGCATTCCAGGGAATGTCATTTAACACCAACACAATTATAGTTCCTAACTTTATAAAAACAGACTACTTTTATTTGTAATATAGGGATAGCACTGGCACCTCCCCCAGAGGGTGGCTTGGGGTTTAAGAGAATATTTACAAGGTACTAAGAATGATGCCTGGCTTCCAGTTAAATGTTCACCACAATTAGCCACTGAAGGGGCACCAACTCATGGGTGCCAGACCCCTCCCATCAATGTGTTTTTAGCCAAAAGGCAACCTCACCACTTCAGTTTCTCTGCACATAAAAATGCAAGAATCTCCTTGGAGAGTGATGTTAATTAAGACTCTCTAATAATATTTTCTAAATAAAAGCATGTAACACACGAAAGCACTAGTGTGATAGGCACTGCCTAGAAACACTTGTGGTTACTTTGATGTCTCATAGCAATGGTGACTTCACTCCTAGATTGTTTCAATAATGCAGTTGGAGCTGAAACATTTTTCTAACCATAAAGTGCTGAGAGGAGCCAACTGTGTCAAAACTATCTGAAAATTCATGCTTAATTAAAAAATCACTTAAATTTTCAAATACTTAATTTGCCTAGCCTTTAACTACCATTTATGAAATATTTAATTATCCTCATTTTCTCTCTTATCCAATTTTCCCCATTCCTTCAATGACAAATTTCCCTTAAATATAGGATATGATCTAAATAAATTTAACAAATTTGTAAAGTTCAGTAAATTATCCTATTGTAGACTAATTGGAGATTAATAAAATTCAGATTAAAATTAAAATATTATTTCTAAAAACCATATTAAAGCTAAGCAGGGTCGGGCCTGGTTGGTACCTGGATGGGAGACCACCTAGGAAGACCAGGTGCTGTAGGCGTAAAAAATAAGGGATTGTAAACTGACAAGGTTCTTGCAATCTGTGAGGTCAACCAAGGGTTGACTTGCCTGAAAAATAAGTAAATACATACATACATACATACATACAAACCATATTAAACTCTCCCAAAGTCAATAAAACCAAGCTTTGGGCATGCCAGGGTAAAACCGGTTTTACCCTGCAATAAGCAGTCTCTGCAATAAAACACATATTTATTCTGATTCCCACTTCCTCCCTCTCCACCTTTTATGACATATTACCTTTGGCCAAACGTGAAATTCTATTCATAAAGACAAACACTCGAAATTGAATGTGTTAACTAGTACAGTGCCGAGCACATCATAGGCACTAAATATTGGCTGGTTGATTAATGGATTGATTGCTTTAATCTCCCAGCCAATGAGCTCCTCTGGGAAATAAATATCTGCTGCTCTAACACAGAGAGCAAATAAAATACCGATACTGGTATTTTAAACAAACGGGGG
>NW_011888861.1:789563-800292 GCF_000151845.1 Pteropus vampyrus | reverse complement strand
ATACATACATACATACATACAAACCATATTAAACTCTCCCAAAGTCAATAAAACCAAGCTTTGGGCATGCCAGGGTAAAACCGGTTTTACCCTGCAATAAGCAGTCTCTGCAATAAAACACATATTTATTCTGATTCCCACTTCCTCCCTCTCCACCTTTTATGACATATTACCTTTGGCCAAACGTGAAATTCTATTCATAAAGACAAACACTCGAAATTGAATGTGTTAACTAGTACAGTGCCGAGCACATCATAGGCACTAAATATTGGCTGGTTGATTAATGGATTGATTGCTTTAATCTCCCAGCCAATGAGCTCCTCTGGGAAATAAATATCTGCTGCTCTAACACAGAGAGCAAATAAAATACCGATACTGGTATTTTAAACAAACGGGGGGCGGTGGGAGCAGGGGTTATTGGACAAATTTTCTGGTAAACTATTTGGCTTTCTAAATTAGAACAATTATTAGTGAGAGTCAGCCCTGGCAGCAAAACTATTTTCTGGACCTCTGGGTAAATCTTGGCACTAAAAACTTACAGTGGGAGAAGGTTCTGGCAGGCTGTGGAAATCTTTTTGCTTCCAGTTCACCTCTAGCAACTTCATATGTGTATGTCTCCCCTCAATGAAGGCTATATAGTCCTTGAAATTGTTACAAGGGCCAGCTATGACACTCATGAAGTTGAGAAGGTAGCTTAAGTATTCCAAAAAAGAGGGTTTTACTCTGTGAAAATAAAAGTAAAAAGTTAAAATGTCTCCAGTATTTAATTTTTCTTCCATACTTGCAAATAAGCAAATCATAAACACAGATGTTATCTTTATAGTTTTATTAAACGTAACATGATCTTGTTCTGTTTCTCTAAAAATCTGCTTGAGCGAAATCTTAAATCTTGTTGAAAGTAAGTTAATGAGACCAGTGGCTCCGAGAAGGTGCAGCATTCCGTGGCGCCCTCTGCTGGCCAATCACTACTATACACACAGAGGGTGGGGTCTAGGGCAAAGGCAACTCTGAGGCTAGGAAATGCTTTCTCATCAACCTTAGCTGTCTACAGGAGAAAATGAAGGTAAATATCAGGCAGTGTGGGAACCTGACCTATTGTTAGTTGATTGAGATGCTTTGAAACGGGAAAACTACCTCCTGAATGCCAAAATAAATGCAAAACAAATGATGGGTGGAACCAGTTTCCACTTGAAGAGGCCACACAAACTACCGCTGTAGAGTCTCATCTGTTTTGGCATCCAGACACGAGGTCCTGAACAACAGACTAGAGTGGTGGCAGGGAAGAAATTCGGTAGAAACCAGATCTGTGTAGTGTTTTAATGGCATTTTAGGGGGCACGTTCTTCCAGCAGGCTAGAATTGTGGGGAAAGGCTTCCTAAAATCCCATGGAAATTACGCCCTAATAGCATTTACACTCCCATAATGCTTAGCAAAGAAATTGATTCATTAGACTCTTCCAATGGTTCTCCATTGCTCCAAGTCCCAATTCCTTAATGAAGGAATGAAGTTCTCAATCTCCTTGCCTCCTGGGACCCACCCTCTTCCCAGTTATCTTCTACTACTCTCCAGTAGGAACCCTTTTCCATGGCTGCAGCACCATCCTCAGTATGCTGCCCCATATGCCATTTCCATTCTCATGTTATTTTCCTACTTTGTATAGGCTCCCTTCCTCTCCAACACCCACCCTCTTTCTACTACACATCATCACTGGCCCAAGGCCACCTTCGACCTTCAGCCTTCCTCCTTCCTCCTTCCTATTTCCAGCCTGTATCTTTTATATCGCCAGCTCTATTTCCTATCATTTTTTTCATGCCGGCATTTAATCATACTGATATGTATGTATCTAATTGTTTCTTGAGGACCCAAAGACACATCCCAATAAAAATAATTCTGGAATAAATATAATAACCCCAGTGAAGGAGAATCCTACAAAACTAATAAAATTACAGATCCATTTACTCTTTGGCCCAGTAAGCAATCCCACTTCTTGGAATCTATCCTGTACCTATGCCCAAACCCATTTAAAATGACCTGTGGATAAGGTTATTCACAGCTTACCATTTGCCAAGCCAAAGACTGTTAGACAAACCAAGTGTCCATCAATAGGAGATTCGTTAAACAAACAATACTGCATTCATATAATGGAGCTTATATGCACATATTAAAAATGAGGAAGATCTCTAGATACTGATATACAAAAGGCTTGAGAAGAGATTGTTAAACTTACTTTACAGCAAGTCGATGTTGCTCAGCAGAGAGGTCTTCAGCTCTTTGACCTAGTCCTATAGAAAAGAAAAAATTTAGAAATGAGATGTTTAAAGTGAAGTAGATAACTAATTCTAAAGGACTTATAAAGCTCCTTCAAAAAAGGTGATTGATTTTTGTTTCATAAATCATAAAGGATTCCCGTATTCCATTTTTTAATAAACGCCCTGATCAAAGGGCTACCCGTAAGTACAACATCTGAGAAAGTCTCTCCAGATTCTTATGGAGAGAGAAGAATTCATGGGTTACTCTGATTTAATTCGCACAGTATAGCATGGATCCCAGAGAACCCTCCACATCTGCTATAATCCTTACAACGCTGTATATGTTTTTGTTCCTACATGAGAGAAGTAAGCCTGCCTTTGCAGCCTGCATCAGCGTAAATACCGCTCTGATAATGCTCGGTGCAGACACCTGGTACAAGCTAAGAGCATGGGTGTAAAATGTAATGCGGAAAGGAATAGGGGCTTTCCTCTTCCAAAACCCAGGAAAAGTAACCCTGAATGCAGGGAAGACACAAAAGAATTATCAGGAGATTTTCTTCTTTTAAAACTCATCCATGCCAGACAAACTCCCAACCAAATCACATTTGTGCTGCCCATAATATGTATTTGTTAACTTAGCATCAAAGAAACTGAAGTGTTATTTCATAAGCGTTAGAAGTCAACTTTAAAACTGTATGTTCAGCTAAGACTGATACGGTCACAAATCATAAAGTCAACTCAAAAACATGCCTAAGAGAAGGCAGAGTGGTTCAGGAATTTACTTCCTCCTTCCACACACAGGAAGAAAAGACAAAGGCAAATAAACATTTTGCTGCATGTAAGGGATGTTCCAGAAAACAGGGTAAACTGAGAATGCTTACAAAGGTAAATTTAGGCAAAAAGCCTTTCAAAAAATTTTTTAAATAACCAAAAGGCACTATTAAAAAAAACACACACATTTTTCTAAAATCTCATCAAATAGTACATCTCTGGAAATCCCAGAAATTACTTTTAGCTATTGATTTATGTCGCTAATGTTAGTCTACAACCACAATACTGCGAGTGACTTTTCAGATACAAAAACATCGACCAAATCACCCCAGCCTGCCCAGGACTTTCCCAATTTCTACAGTGAAAGTCTCACATCCTGGGGAACCTTTCAATTCTGGGCAAACCAGGACAGTCGACCACCCTAGAAAGACTCCATCCTTGGTATAAAATTACCCGATTCTCTACAGAATGACTGAGTCACCAAGAATGAACTAAGAATACACCAGGTCACAATGAAATTAAATCAGTTTCCAAGCTTTAAGGAAAAACAAAAAGACTAACAGAGGTTGTAAATCTTCTCAACCTGTCAACACATAAAGAAGTTTCACCAGTCAGAAAGCATTTGCCAGAAAAGCACAAATCCCCAGAATATACTTTTAGGAATTGCACCTGCCTCCCCCGGAACCCAGTTTTAAAAGTGGAAATCACCCTTTCTGGCCATTTTCAGGAAGGGCCTAAATAAAGAAAATGTTCGGTTTTAATACAAACAGAAGATCCTTTCTTCTTTCAGCTTTTTATAGATTATTTTCTAAACCAAAACAAAACAAAACAAAAAAACAAACCTAGCATCCAAAAATGGTTAACTAGCCAATGTTGCTTTTTATTACCTCATGAGTTCCTCAGAGATTAAACCAATGAAAAGATGCCATTTTTTCTTAACAGATTCCAAATAAAGAGCAAAGCGCACCGTATATTAACTTAAATTTAAAACATTGTAAAAGTAAACAGAAAACCTACTGTTCTCAATGCACATATTTCAGCAAATGTAAGCTACAGATTCAGGAGGGAAGCAATAAATAATAGCTGGGAAAGTAAAAAGCTATGATTAAAAAGGCCTGCAAATTTTGGACAAGATATAGCAAGATCCGCCAGCGCTGTCTAAACTGGGGACTGTGTCTAGTGTATAAAACAAAGTCAGGCTCACACACTTGGAACAAAAAGAAGGGTCGTTTTTCTTACCATCATGAATTTGGAATGCCAAGGTTGTGATCTTCTGAGTGACAATCATCAGAGGCCTAAAAGGAAGACAGAAAATAATCAAGATTGGCAGAAGTGCCACTGGAAAAAAACTTTTATTCCATTTCTTTGCATGATGATTTTTCCTTTTAGATTATTAAGTAAAATACAAAAACATTGAATTCAACATAAACAATTTTTACTTTCCTTCCAAATCACTTGAAATAAGTAGATATAACAAAACTAAACAACAAGATCACACTAGAAGTCCCTCTTGAGCTGTCACTCAAAGCATAAGTTCTAGGACTGTCCCCATCAGCATGGCCAGCAGACTGTTAGAAATGCAGGATCTCACATTCCATTCCAAAACCAGAAATTAAGAATCTACATTTTAGCAAGATCTCCAGGGATTATGAATGCACATTAAACTGTGAGCAGCACTGGTTTGGGGTACATAATCCAGTGTCCTGTTTCCACCTGGATGAGATATGTATTTTTGGCTCTAATATGCTCTGTTCTAATAAAGGTGATTCTTCCATGCACACATGGTAAAAGATACACTGGTAAAATGCAGCTGCCTGTAAATAAACCACTGAGTGACTAAAATATAACACCAATCTCAATTTGAAAAAAGCCAACATGGTTTTCTTGATATAACACCAAAAGTACAAGTAACAAGTATCATTAAAAATTTTTCGTACTCCAAAGAACACACACACATCAAGTGAAAAGACATTTCACGGAATGCATGAAAACATGTACAAATCATACATCTGTAAGAGACATGTACTAGAATATACAAAGAACTCTTACAACTCAAAAATAAAGACAAATAACCCAATTGAAAAATAGTCAAAAGATCTAAAGGGTCATTTCTCCAAAAAGATATACAAATGGTGAACAAGCACATGAAAAGATGCTCAACAGCAATCATTCATCAGAGAAATGCAAATCAGAACCAAAGAGATACCACATCTCAAGCAATAGGATAACGAGAATCCAAAAAAAAAACAAACAAAAAACAAAAAACAACTATTGGCCAGGAGGTGGAGTACTGGAGTGCCGGAACCCTCATTCATTATTCGTAGAAATATTAAATGGTGCAGCTGCTTTAGAAACAGTCTGGCAGTTTCTTGAAAGGCTAAATATAGAGTTACCATATGACCTGGACCTTGAAGAAGCCAGACACAAAAGACCACATATTGTGTGATTCCATTTGTATGAAATGTCTAGAATGGGCAAATCCACAGAGGAATGAAGTAGACTGCTCGTTGCCTAAGGCTGGGGGGATTAGGAGGAAATGAGGAGCGACAGCTAATTCATACATGTTTCTTTTAAGGGTGATGAAAATGTTGTAAAATTAATTGTAGTGCATGGCTGTACTCTGTAAATTTACTCTGTGAATTATATTAAAAACCACTGAATTGTATACTAAAATGGGTGAAATGTACAGTATGTGAATTGTATGTCTAATAAAGCTGCAATTTTTAAAATACACCTGTTTTTCCAATTGCCTACCTTAGTTTAGTGCCTTTAGTAGCTCTATTCTTGCCCAAAAAGACAAGATAAAATCCCATGGCTCTACCTACCATATTTTCCTCAAACCTACTGGTTTTCTGATCTCCATTTTTATGGCTTCTTACTGAATTTGCCATTTCTGATCCGTATGGACTGATAGCTCATTTAAATGGAATACTGAGGCTTTGATCAATGTTCTATGGAGGTGTGCCTGGGATGACCCCAGGATGCCACACAGCATCTGTGCCCTGAGCTGAGGCCAGGTCCAAGTGTGTGGGAGGATGAGATCGGACACAAACCATCTTTAGGTCAAGTCTGATGTGTATTAATTGCACTTAGCTACTTCTTTGTGAGTCCATTTTCCTCTTTAATTCCTCTCTTAATTCCGATTTTCCATCTCTTTAAAAAAATAAGCACATAATTTCTTAAACTATCAACATAAGTTAACAAGATAAAGTATTTTAAAGTACCAACAAATACCCTTCGAAATCTGAACACCTACAACAAATTGTATATCTTACTTGCAAAAGCCCAGTGGCCAGTGGCATCGCTTGAAATAAGATTCCAAATGTTGTGTGAGGCTAAGAGAAGGGGAAATGAGTATGACTGCAAAAGGAAAGGGCACCTGCCAGGACGAGAGAGAAGTAAATGTGGCAAACAAGGAGCCTCCAGGGCGGTCATTCTAGAGCAGCAAGACATGCTCATAGCTAACAGTAACGTGACTACGCTCTTTTACATTGAAATAAATAACTGCTCTTCCAGAACACTGAGGTTTGGGTCCTAGAAATAAGGACTACATGGAAGCTTTCTATAAGACCAAGTTGGATATACCCTTGCAGCTCACTTTCTCAATACTGGCCAAGATCTCCGACCCATAATGCATAATAGATGCCAAGCGCTCTTTTTCTTGAAAGGGATTGCTCTAAGCATCACATTCAAGGTAGTTTCAAGGATGACTTTCAAAGCCATTCTTTCAAAGAATAGTTTTCTCTCCAAAGACTTTTTGCCTTCTTCCTCCCCCCACCGCCCTCCGCTGAAAGTCCTAGGAATCAGTAATAGGACCTCGGCTCCCAGTCTCCCTTACACAAATGTCAAGTATAGAGTTTTTAAAATTTGAGGCACACTCTCTGGTGACTACACGATTTGCAAACCAAGTAAGTTTGCAATTTAATTCAATTTAATTTATAACTTCATTTTTAAAGGGCCTAAAAAATAAATATATCAACAAAGACCAAAAAAAATGTGTCATGGAATTCGCCTACCCTTCTGTCTCTATAGAAATATAGCATTTGTTTCCTCTATCTGGGGTTGGATTTAATATATTCTATAATTAGGCACATGTTCAGCAAAGCATTTGGTAAGCGATATTCACACATGCAGTGGCCATAAGAACACACCTCTCAAATTGGTTCTGAGGGAGCATAACTAACTGGCTCCAGCTGCGCCCTCTGATTCTACCACCTCGTTTGCACTGAGCCCATGCCTCTAAGCTAATGACTGAACACAGCAGGGGACCCAGGCAGGACCCTCTCTACAAAGAGTGGTACTGCTATACCAGGGGAATTTTAGCTCAAAGACTTTCCCATTGAACTTGCCAAAACTTTCTTAGAACTGCATTGCAGTCAAGACCTCTCTTCCTTCCGTCCCCCTCTCGTCTCAGGGGTCAGACATGTATTCCAACCAATGGCTCTCCCACCCTCATCCAGGTATTTGCCTCCTGGTTTTCCCTCACAGGCATTTCACTCAACAAATCTCTTATACTTCTGTTCTCATCTTGGCATCCGCTTCTCAGAGAACTCAGACTAATGCAAGACATAATACTGAATATCTAGATCAATGCCCATAAATAACAATTATTCAATATGAAATCTGCAACACTGAGTCGATGTAAAAATTAAGTCTTTAGGAAAAAATGTCCCTTTTTGGAACGAAAATATTAGCAGCTATTGATCAAATATTGTTACATCATCATCCAGACTATACATTCAACAATACACTGCTTCTGTTTTAAACATCTAAAAAGGTTTCTAGCAACCTAAGAAACAACTCACACATAACATCGTGGCTTTATAAAACACAATACACTAATAACATGAAAAAGCAGATCTAAAATCCACAAACCAGAACTAGAACCCATTCACTGAAAGGAAAGAAGTTATAATTCTCCAACATTCTTACTTTTCCAGGGGCATTAGGAGGAGCACTCCGGGCCTTTGCTCTTGTTCAAAGTCTAAGATACTTTTTCACTGATCGATTTATTTAAACTTATGGCTAGATCAGATGCCAAACTGAGATCGCACAAGTTACTGAGATTCGAGAGTCAAATCTGTAGAGTTACTGACTTAAGATAAAACACAAATTCATGTTGTATTTAAATCAAAACATAATATAATCTAATACATGTCTGTTGGTTTGTGGGTGGAGCTCATGCTTTCTTTTTGTGAAAATGCAAACCCAGCATACACAAGCACACACTACCAGCACAGGAAGGACACAAGAGGCTCCTTGATGCAGCCGAAGAACTTCCTTAGGACAATGAGGCCTCTGAACTTGAGCTACACTCAGATTTTCCACCTCCTGAGAAGTATGCCCTCTATCCTCAGATTTGTACATGCCCGCTGTCATGGGCCCTTCACTTGAATCCATGGAAAACATCTGACCAATCTGAAATAAGGGTTGAGTTCAGCATGGCTGAGGTAGGGCCACTCTGTTTTTGTCCTATGAATTTTTTTTGTAATTTAAAAAAAAAAAGGCCAAAGAAAATCTTTTTTCTTCCTGCACCTATAATTATTAGTTGAATTTGGATAAGGAAATATAGGGGGAAATGAAATAAGTAGAACAGGCAGTTGGAGATGTGTTTAGAATCACAAGAAAGACAGAACAATGCCATCCCTCCCACTCCCACCCCAACACACACACAAAATCAATGCCTTCTGATACAGACTTTGGGCAATGTACCAGAACTGGTACTCATTTATCCATTTCGATTCCCCATATCAACTCTCAACAAAAAAATAATCCGTCTTTAAAAAAATCAAACAAAACTCAGTTCTGAGCAATATTCCAAGGAGACCTACCTGTTTTACCTTAATCTTTGGACCTAAAGTGGTTAAGTTCTCTGTCCTGGTAAAGCTAGGATGGAACAATGAGATAATTCAGTCATCAAAAGAGCCAACTGATTATAGAGCTGGCTGGCCAGCTTCAAGCCAGATCTAACCTTCAAGGATCTTATTTTCCCCAACCAGTCATTTAAGATCCAAAAAATGAGACTTTATATTTGTATTACTTCTTTGTCTACAATACAAATCCACATGTAATCATACTAGGAAAGTAAAGAGTCCTGCAAGCATGAAGTTTGGCAGGCTGGGAGAATATGAGCGAGAACAACAAACTTCCAATCAGCTGCAACCTAGGCTAGGACTGCCATCTTGCAGAATAACCAGAGGTGCCAAAGATACAATGCTAATTGTGCAACCCGTAGCTGTGACCCAGGCATGAAGGAACAGAGGAGTACCTCCGCACTCACTCTGCTTCTGCCCTGCTGTACCACCTGCTTCCTGGATTAATGAAGAGGCAGGTGATGATATTACAACTTTAGGGCAACGTTCCCAAACTCCTATCAACTGTGCCAACCTTGGAGAAGAAAACAAGGAATTCCAAGAGTCACAGCAAAGGATGCTCTTAGCTCCATCAGGCTTCCTAGGGCTGCACCTAAAGGCAGTGGGAAGTCCTCTGGACTCAGAGTTCGTAGTATCTGTTCAGAACCATCCAGTGGTCAATCCGAGTAGAATGGGCTTTTCATCTTTCCACTTATCTTTTCAAAGATTTCATCTCTATACTTGGCCCTCGACAACAAAATCACCAGTTCTCCATTTTAACAGAACCCATCAAATATACTTCAAATAACTTATACGTGTCCTCAAAATTAAACTCAAAATGACTATGCTAATTATTGAAAAGCTGGCAGCAGCCTAACAGAGAAACATGAAATAAGCTAATCTTAAAATCTCTTTGCAATATTTTTTTTCCATCTTACAGAACACAATTATTTACACATACTGAGCTGGTTAGATGGCGTGATCAAAATGTCGTAACAGAGAAAAACATTTCCCATGGAACTAACAATACAGCAAATGATCACCACCACTAGCAAAAGAGTGCAGGCAATTGATTTCTATTCTGAGTAACAAAAAAACACAATAGAGGAACAGGGAACACAAACTTCCGTAAGGTACAGTTCACCATAATATGCATGCAAATATATTTAAATAACATTTAGGATTTCTCATTATAATCATATAAAAGAACAATTATTAAAATCACCAATAAAGCATCTCCTACAAAACCAGTCTTAGCATCTTTATTATTTCCTTCCACTCTTTTTCTACACGTCCTTATTCATAAAAATGTAATCTCAATACATGTATTTGTTTTGTGGTTTTGATTTTCCTTTATCTTGTAAGCATTTTCCAGTGTCATTATTTGAAGACATCTTTTTCAATGGATGCATTTAAGTATCACCATTTAATCATTCACCTCTTTTGGACCGTTTAAGATGCTTCCAGTTTTTCACTAATATTGACAACAGTTGGACATATTTGTGAATAAATTTCCTTAAGGTCAGTAGGTTCCTAGGATTTTATCCTATTATAGGATATGAACGTTTAAAAAATTCTTTTGCATGTGGCTTTCTACTTTTTCTAGCACCATTTACTGAAGAAGATTTCTTTTCTCCATTGTATGTTTTTGGCTCCTTTGTCAAAAATTATTTGCCCATATATATGTGGGTTTATTTCTGGGCTCTCAATTCTGTTCAATTGGTCTGTGTCTTTCCTTTGAATTTCTGTAAAATCCACTGTAACTTCTCTTTTATTTCTGATTTTGTTTGTCTGTTCTCTTTTTAACTCAGTGAGTCTAGCCAGAGATTTATCAATTAGAATGAAACTAGATTGCCA
>NW_011888861.1:787355-789513 GCF_000151845.1 Pteropus vampyrus | reverse complement strand
CTCCTACAAAACCAGTCTTAGCATCTTTATTATTTCCTTCCACTCTTTTTCTACACGTCCTTATTCATAAAAATGTAATCTCAATACATGTATTTGTTTTGTGGTTTTGATTTTCCTTTATCTTGTAAGCATTTTCCAGTGTCATTATTTGAAGACATCTTTTTCAATGGATGCATTTAAGTATCACCATTTAATCATTCACCTCTTTTGGACCGTTTAAGATGCTTCCAGTTTTTCACTAATATTGACAACAGTTGGACATATTTGTGAATAAATTTCCTTAAGGTCACTAGGTTCCTAGGATTTTATCCTATTATAGGATATGAACGTTTAAAAAATTCTTTTGCATGTGGCTTTCTACTTTTTCCAGCACCATTTACTGAAGATTTCTTTTCTCCATTGTATGTTTTTGGCTCCTTTGTCAAAAATTATTTGCCCATATATATGTGGGTTTATTTCTGGGCTCTCAATTCTGTTCAATTGGTCTGTGTCTTTCCTTTGAATTTCTGTAAAATCCACTGTAACTTCTCTTTTATTTCTGATTTTGTTTGTCTGTTCTCTTTTTAACTCAGTGAGTCTAGCCAGAGATTTATCAATTAGAATGAAACTAGATTGCCATCTGTCACCATACACCAAAATTAACTCAAAATGGATTAAGGACCTGAATATAAGACCTGAAACAATAAATTGCATAGAAGAAAACATAGGTACTAAACTCATGCACCTTGGACTTAAACAGGATTTTATAAATTTGATCTCGAAGGCAAGGGAAGTAAAAGAATAAATGAATGGCACTATATCAAACTAAAAAGCTTCTGCAGAGCAAAAGAAACCGTCAACAAGGCAAGGAGGCAACCAACTGAATAGAAGATATTTGCAAACAACACCTCCAGTAAGGGGCTAATATCCAAAATATATTAAGAACTCATACAACTCAACGAATTCAGTTAAAAAATGGTCGGAAGACCTGAACAGAAACTTCTCCCAAGAAGACATACAAACGGCCAACAGACACATAAAAAATTGCTCAACTTCACTAGCTATTAGGGAAATACAAATCAAAACCACAGTGAGATACCACCTCACATCTGTTAGAATGGCTGTTATCAATCAGACCAGTAATAACGAATGTTGGAGAGGCTGTGGGGAAAAAGGAACCCACATATACTACTGGTAGGAATGTAAACTGGTACAGCCACTATGGAAAACAGTATGGAGTTTCCTCAAAAAGTTAAGAATAGAATTACCATATGATCCAGCAATCCCTCTTCTGGGTATCTACCCCAAAAATTTGAAAACATTTATCTGTTTAAATTGCATCATTATTCACAGTGGCCAAGACACGGAAATAAGGAAAGTGTCCTTCGATAGATGATCAGACAAAGAAGATGTGGTACGTACAGACCATGGAATATTACTCAGCCATAAGATGAAATACTGCCATTTGTGACAACATGGATGAATCTTGAGATAATCATGCTCAGTAAAATAAGTCAAAGTTGAGAGCCATATGACTTCAAGCTGTATGTGGCATATGAAACTGAAAGCAACAAATGAACAAGACCAACAAAAACTCATAGACACAGACGATTTAGTGGTTACCAGAAGGAAAGATGGGGAGGTAGAAAAGGGTAAAGAGGGTCAAATACATGGTGATGAAAGTAGATTTCACTTTGGGTGGTGAATATGCACTGCAATATACAGATGTATTATGGAATTACACATTTTAAACCCATATAATTTTATTAACCAATGTCACTACAATAAATTTAATTTTAAAAAATGTACTAGGCCACAAAAAATATCAATTGTTTAAAATGTATAGCTCAACTGCCTTCCAGAGGGTTGTACCAATTTATACTCCCACTAGCAGTATATAAGAGTTCTCATTTCATAATGTTTTCAAAAACACATGGGCAACTCAAATTGCCAACCTGATGGGAGAGCAATTATCTGCCTGAATCTGGCCTAGACTGCAAAAAGGAAGAGTTCTTGCTGCTCCCCTCAAAAGAGACTCAATTTGCTCCCTCTGTGAGAAAAAAAAAGAATCAGTTCAGTATCACGAACTTTTTTAAAAGGAATCAGGTACCAACTTTATTACAAGCAATTGTTGAGCTTCCTCCAGAAAAACGGTACATGTTCTAATATCTTTAATAGT
>NW_011888861.1:785064-786522 GCF_000151845.1 Pteropus vampyrus | reverse complement strand
TAAAGTTATGATCATCATTTAAATTACTTTTAAAGCTATAACTTCCCAGCTATATTATTATCTCTGTTGGGCCCATATTTTCCATATTTTGCTAGCAACACACCTTATTAAAAAATAAGTTTGTGAACTTATTTCAGAAAAATTGAAAAACTGCTCCACAACCTAGGGGAAAGGAATGTAGAAAAGAAACAACCCAAAGAGGAATAAGTAACATCCAGAGGCCTAAAGGTAAGAAGAACAGATACAGGAAAAGCCAGTCTGAGGCCAAACCATGGTCATGGGAATTTTGATGCAACAGTCTTTGTGTCCCAGAGCAACATTCTCTTGCCTTCCACAACTTGCAAAGTTCACAGAAATGAGCTGTGAGGTGTAAACGCTGTTTTTTACTGCCAATTCTCCAATAACTCATCCAATGAAATGTAGTTCAACCCGAGGGGAGAAGTCAGGTTCTCCCTGACCCTGGAGAACAGAACTCTTAAGAAAGTAATGTGGATAATATACACATATGAGGAAATGTGGATAATATACACATATGAGGTTATGAGGAAAAACTCTGCTTTAGTATCCATTCCTCAAGACTCATGAAAAGTTGTTATTGAACAAACATCAACAAGACACAGAATTTTCACTGATCCATCCACAGTCTTCACCAAGGTGACCAATCAGGAAAAGGCTGGCCCATTAGGTTAAGGCCTGGTGACAGAGAACATGTTTACAACTAGTACCGACACCCCCACTGTGCCAGGCATCGCCTTCCAGTCACTGGGAGTCTCACAGATGCAGGGAGAGCAGCCAGGAGGCACTCGACAGAGTGGGGTAGCAGCTAGGATAGAAAAATTTCTGTATTATTAACTAGTAAAAGATAAACACCAGCCCTGTGTAAGGACCTTAGAATAGGGGTCAGCAAACTTTTTCTTTAAAGAGCAAGATAGTAAATATTTTAGGCTTTGCACAGGTCATATGGTTTCTGTTCACAATCACTCTGCCGCTGTTGTGTAAAAACAGCCAGAGAACACAGATAAATAAGTACCTGGTTGTGTTGCAATGTAACTACAAAAACAAGTGGTAGAAGAAACACGGCTCACAAGCTGTAGTTTGCTACCCTGCCTAACACAGCAGAGCTCATAACACAGTCCTAGACAGCAATCAAATCTTCACCCTTAACCTCATTACCACAGTCTCACCAACTGATTTAAACAGCTACCCATGATTCTGATGTGCACACTTGATCTTTACAGACCCCAAGAGAATGCATCAATGCTGGCAGCCAGACCCGCCACCCTCCCTTCCCCCGCACACACACACACATTAAGATACTCACCCAGAAAAATCTGTAGTGAGAATTCCATAGTGAAAGATGTATATTCTGCTGATGTGGCATATCGTAAGGTATCCCATTGCTACAAAAAAGGAGTATCTGAAAGCAAAAACACAGGGGATCAGATTATTATGCATGAC
>NW_011888861.1:782882-785014 GCF_000151845.1 Pteropus vampyrus | reverse complement strand
ATTATACTAAAAATGGTGTAACAATCATTCAAAAGTTTATGGTTTTATTAATAAAACCAATGGAGAAGGTATGACAAGAGCAGGGAGAGATGTGACCAAAAGAGGCACCTTCACTCTGCATGATTAAAAGTAGGGGACAGTTGTTAGCTCATCAACAGATATACAATCATGAAACAATGTGTATTAGTGTTCTAGAGCTGCCATAACAGATTACCACAAGCTACGTAGCTTAAAACCAGAAACTTACTGCCCCACAGTTCTGGAGGCTGAAGTCTGAAATCAAGGTGTTGGCAGAATTGGTTCATTCTGGAGGTGCTGAGGGAGGATTTGTTCTGTGCCTCTTCCTGACTTCCTAGCTGACAGCAACCTCTGGAGTTCCTTGGCTTGTAGCCAAAAACTCTCATCTCTGCCTCCATCTTTACATGGCCTCCTTCCCTCTATGTCTGTATCTCTCATGGTCTTCTTATAAAGACACCAGTCAGAATGAATTTAGGGCCCACCTTAATCTAGTGTGTCCTCATCTAGTTACATCTGTAAAGATGCTATTTCTGAACAGGGACATATTCTGAGGTTCCGGGGGAATACTAATTAAACCAGTACATGATGATATGCTTACATCTGAACTTTCTATATAAATTTGAAATAGATAACTGTACATTCATTCTACAGTCTTTGCTCACACCTATCTCCTCTAACTGTGTCAATACACAGGGTTCTTAATCAATGTCTGCTGAATGATGAATGAATGAACCTTTGGATGCCGGACCAAAGCCTTGGAGTGTGGATCTGCTGAATGATAGCATCTCTCTTACATAAATCCCCATCCACTCTCTCCAGTCATTTCCTCTAACATGAACTGAGAAGGTAAAAGTAAAGTTACTTGCAAAACGATCCAAGTGCAAAACTTAATTTTTATAATCCTCCCCCACATCCTTTCAGCATTCTCACCCACATTTAATTCAACAGCTATTAATTTTAATATACTAACTTGTTTTGGTGGCTTTCCGAAGGACCCAACTTAGATTCAGAGAAACCATTTTCTCTCCTTTCATATATAATCAGTACACACACACACACACACACACACTGTAATAAACAAGTTTGGAAATAAACACATACGACACTAGTTAAGCATACAAATGAATTGATGAAAGCAGAAGTTCCCATTTCTGCCAACTACAAACACTCCATGCACCAGGGTCTCAGTGAGTATGATTTAAAAGGCAGCTGGCAGCACCAGCCATTGAAAGCCAAGTGCAAAGTCCTAAATGCAGTAACTGGAGGTCGAGGAAGGGGATTGGGGAGGGGGTGGTGGCAATCAGGGAAAGCTTTGTAAAGCAGTAATCTTTTAGCTGGCTTTTGGAAAATGAAGTAAAAGATTTCCACCTAGACAAGGATGATAAATGCTCCTCTAATCAGTGGAATGAATAAGGCAGAGGCAAAGAGACATGGACTAACCTAGCATGTGTGTGGACCACAATGTTTTGGCATTGCCGCCATCTGCAGTGCAGAGTGGGAGGAGGAGACAGATGAGGCAGCTCCAACTCATGATGGAGTTTTTTTGATATTTTAGAACCTCATTCTGGTTGGTATAGAGACCAGAGGCTGGAAAAGGGGTAAGAAAAAGGATGGCCAGTTAGGAAGGTTACAGACATGTGGTGGTCCAGGGTGGTGGCAGTGGGCACATGTAGCAATGGATGGAGCATAGTGACAGCCAGCCTACAGACCTGATAGGACCTGGTGACATAGGATGTGGGTGGTAAGAGGGGGTGCTTTCTGGGACCTCCATAGGCACCTGTCTCACATTCTTGTGCTCTTGCAGAGCTGTATCCTCTGCCTGAATATCTTTCCTCCTGCCTAAATGTCTGTGGCACCTGGCATTGTACCTACCATACTGGGGACTCAAAAATTGTTGCAGAAATGAATGAATATATACTTTTGTGCCCTAAAAAGAAAAGACGATATAGATGAGAAATAAGTAATAATCTACTTTGGGCTAAAGTCAACATTTTTTGTTCAATATCCCAACCAATTATGACTGAGGAGCTGTTTGAGGCTTCTAGAAACACTGAATAAGAACTGAAATACTAAAGTATTTAATTCATTCATTTATTGAACACCTATTTAATGCC
>NW_011888861.1:778177-780632 GCF_000151845.1 Pteropus vampyrus | reverse complement strand
CTAGTCACATCAAACTCCTAAACACAGCATGCAAGGTGCTTCCCACATTAAGCTCTACCTCACCCTTCTGGCCTCACCTCCAGCCACACTCCACATCCACCTTATGTTTCAACTACACAGGACTGCTCGCTTTCCATAATTATATCCTACATTTTCAGGCCAGATGTCTTTCTGCAAGCTCCTTCCTCTGCCTACAACTCCTTTCACCATTCCAGAGTCTATCTGAGAGCTGCCTAATTGCCAGATAAGGCGGCTGCAATGTCATCTGGCTTGGTCTTGCTCCAGATACCCCACCCCCCACTCCCAGCAAAATTCATTGCTCCAGTGCCTGTATTTCTCTAGGGCTACCTACTAGCATATATAATTATTACTAAAATGTGTGTGTGTATGTGTGTATGTGTGTGTACACACATGTATATATATATACACACACATTTTATATATGTGTATATATATACAGAGATATATACACACACACACACATACATATACATACATACATATATATATATATGTGTATGTATATATCTGTTTCCCCACTCACTGTGACCTTGGGCATCCCAACACTTGACCGGACACACAGGAGGGGTTCACTACTATTAGTTGAAATGAACTGAAATGACTACATTAAGCATTTTCAATGGTTCAAGAGCCCATCAGAAACATGCATTCAGAAAGTATAACTTTTAAGCATATGTCATAAAACAGGAAAGATATGTATTGATATTAAATTATGTTGAAATTCGCAAATTCACATTAAAACAACTCATGAAGACTAGATCAACCTAAGAAACAGTAAATAATATAGATAATAAAAATTTATTTAAGTAACGAGAGCCAGATAATGAGTGCGAAAGAGTTCTGTAAGCTCTAAAGCACTATATAACTTTAGTTCTCTTTACCAATATTTGCAAACAAAGATGTTACTACACAACAGATTTTTCCATACCCTGAGTTCATCCTTAACCTTTCTCAAACCAGGAATATGGTGAACAAAGCAAATGGCTAAGAAAAAAACAACTCCCTCAACAGCTAAGCAGAATGGAGTCAGGCTGTTTTGCCTCCAGCACCTATTCCCTTTCTCCAGCCGGTTCATGAGGGTCAAGGCAGAAGCACAAATCAGTCAAAAGACAGATTCTTCCAGGACCATTTCAAATGCAGCCATACCTGCTACTGCTTCTGTTTTAATAGGAGCTAGACTCATACCTTCCCCTCCCCTACCCCACCCAGAGAGAAAAGTAAGTTCAATTCAATCGTTATAACATGATCCACCCATCAAGGATGGTGCCAAGTACTATGTCCCAATGCAACAGGGCAATGCATTCATGCCCTGGACAAATCTGAAGAATCTAAGGAATCCAGAAGTAGTAGAACATGTATTCTGGAGACAGACCAGCATGAGTTCAAATCTCAGCACTAGTGAAACTAATCTGCAGTGTGAAAAATTGGGATTTTAGGAAGGAGGGCTGTGGTAGAGAGTGGGACATTTGTAATGGTAATAGTCCCCTTATTGACCTGGGTGGTGGGCACATGTGTGTATTCACTTTGTGAAAATTCATCCAACTGGATACTTATTTACCTCTCTGAGCTTTCATGTCCTCATCTCAGAAAAAAAAAAAAAAAATCTATCCCACTGAGTTGTCCTAAAAAGAATATATTTGCAACAGTAACTAACAATATATTAAATGATATACTAAATAAGTTTATATATTTAAAATAATGAAATATATTCCAAAGAGGTTGGCCTGGCACTGGGCACAAAACAGACACTCCAAAACTGGTGACTGCATCACCAAGTTCTCACACAAGGCCTTCTGTCCTAAGAGATACGAACTATATTCTGTTCCATTTGGCTAATTTATGGTAAATGAATGCCTGTTGTGTCTGCCCAGCATAGGGGCTTGGGAAGGAAACAGTTGGTGCCCCAAAGACTCTAGACCAATCTTGAATAACAATGGTCAGTCCAAAAATGGGTTAGTTCCACATGGCAGCAAATACTAACCTTCCCCTCCTCTTCCCAGCCATATGACAGGACCCTCATAACTGGCTCAGTGAAGGGAAGAGAACTCACAAAGATTCATGAAGTCCTGGTCTTGAAAAGAACTTAAGTTCAAACTACCACAAATACCACATTTGAGAGGTGGGAAACCTGATATACAAAGAAGCTGTGACTTGTCTGAATTCTGAATTCGCACAGATAGAGGCAGATTTCTTTACTCCTGGTTGTTCTTTCCTGCATCAACAAGAGACAACCTCCATCCACTGGGAACAGAACCACTCCCTACTTTTGCAACCACACAAGCTAAAAAAGAGGGGAAAAACTTGCTCTGGCGTCCTTTCTTTTTGGTCTTATGACACGGCTCTCTGCTACCACAATATTATTGTCTGCCTGTAAACTATTCAGCTCTGCCAAGGCTGGAGTATTCCATTCCCAGTCAGATACTAACACAGCAAT
>NW_011888861.1:769952-778127 GCF_000151845.1 Pteropus vampyrus | reverse complement strand
CAGCACTAGTGAAACTAATCTGCAGTGTGAAAAATTGGGATTTTAGGAAGGAGGGCTGTGGTAGAGAGTGGGACATTTGTAATGGTAATAGTCCCCTTATTGACCTGGGTGGTGGGCACATGTGTGTATTCACTTTGTGAAAATTCATCCAACTGGATACTTATTTACCTCTCTGAGCTTTCATGTCCTCATCTCAGAAAAAAAAAAAAAAAATCTATCCCACTGAGTTGTCCTAAAAAGAATATATTTGCAACAGTAACTAACAATATATTAAATGATATACTAAATAAGTTTATATATTTAAAATAATGAAATATATTCCAAAGAGGTTGGCCTGGCACTGGGCACAAAACAGACACTCCAAAACTGGTGACTGCATCACCAAGTTCTCACACAAGGCCTTCTGTCCTAAGAGATACGAACTATATTCTGTTCCATTTGGCTAATTTATGGTAAATGAATGCCTGTTGTGTCTGCCCAGCATAGGGGCTTGGGAAGGAAACAGTTGGTGCCCCAAAGACTCTAGACCAATCTTGAATAACAATGGTCAGTCCAAAAATGGGTTAGTTCCACATGGCAGCAAATACTAACCTTCCCCTCCTCTTCCCAGCCATATGACAGGACCCTCATAACTGGCTCAGTGAAGGGAAGAGAACTCACAAAGATTCATGAAGTCCTGGTCTTGAAAAGAACTTAAGTTCAAACTACCACAAATACCACATTTGAGAGGTGGGAAACCTGATATACAAAGAAGCTGTGACTTGTCTGAATTCTGAATTCGCACAGATAGAGGCAGATTTCTTTACTCCTGGTTGTTCTTTCCTGCATCAACAAGAGACAACCTCCATCCACTGGTAACAGAACCACTCCCTACTTTTGCAACCACACAAGCTAAAAAAGAGGGGAAAAACTTGCTCTGGCGTCCTTTCTTTTTGGTCTTATGACACGGCTCTCTGCTACCACAATATTATTGTCTGCCTGTAAACTATTCAGCTCTGCCAAGGCTGGAGTATTCCATTCCCAGTCAGATACTAACACAGCAATCCTGGGCCTGGCACAGAATGAGTGTGCATGTCAGTCCTTCGCCCTCTGAAAAATGAACCACACCCCATCAGCATCACACAAGTATGGGGAGAGCTGACAAATTATTTGTAAGAAAATGTGCTAGAGAGATGCAACATTTCTATTAATCATTTCACTGCTTCCAAAATCAAGTTTGGGGAAAGCCAGCCATTTTTACTCCCCGCCCCCACCAACACATACACACAATTAAAAAAGGGGGGGAGGTGGATTTTTGTCATAAAAGAAAGCATTTCCAAAACCCATTCTTTCCCAAGTAGAAATGTGGATGTCCTATTTCCCTTCTGAATGACATGGTCCCCTTCAAGGAGAGCACTTAGAAGAGAGATGATTAGAATTCAAATTCTCAGAGCTCATTTGGATACTAAGTTGAATAACTACCAAATTTCAAAGCATGCAAAAATATTTTCCCTTGAAAATCAGAAATTTATCTGCAGTAATTATGACACACTGAAAATTTAATTTCGATGCTTTTAAGAAGGAAAACTATTGTGCTAATAGTCTTAATAATGAAAGAGCTCTCTGAAGCCAAAATAAGTCATCTGCTTTTTCAGAGATAACATCAGAAAAGAAGTCATAAAAGGATAAATGTCTTTTCAAAGATATTCAGTCATTCATCCATAAGTAATTATTGAGCCTTTATTTGTGCCAGGTATTGTTCCAGGCTCTGAGGCTAAAATAGTGAACTAGAGTGAAAGGTCTTTGTTTCCACAGAGTTTACATCTCCGTGTTACTGAACGGTGGAATACTTAGGGTTCAGAAATGCCATGGAAAATGGACACAACACGAAACATATCCCAGGTATCTTACTTGATGATCTAAATAGGTAGCCTTAAAGGTAGAATGAAATTACTTCTGTACTTTGAAATGAAAATATTGTAAAAATATTTCTTCCTTAGGTTTCAGTGTACCTAAAGCATATAAAGTTCGTTCTCTCTCTCTCTCTCTCTCTCTCTCTCTCTCTCTCTCTCTCTCTCTCTCTCTCTCACACACACACACACACACACACACACACCCACCCACAGCCCAGCCAAATTCAAGATAAGAGACATACACATCTATCATCCCCTAAGTTTCTCCATGCCTCTTTGGGATCCCTGTTACCTCTCCATGCACCACCCCAGCACTAGAAACCTCTGATCTGATTTCTGTCGCCGTAGATTAGTTTGTCTTTTCAAGAATAGAATCTGTGTGGCTTCCTTCACTCAGCATATTTATTTAAGATTCATCGATGTCATTGTGTAGATCATTCATTCATTCCTTTTTATTGCTGAGTAGTACTCCACAGTAGTGAACATTTGAGTTGTTTCCAGCGTGGGGCTATCACAAATAGAGCTGCCTAATTCTGATATCCTCTCTTTCCTCTGAGGCTCCACTTGCATCCTACCCTTTTTCATAAAGATTTCTCTGAAGACTCCCAGCATTTAGGGCCCCCAAGCTATCCTTCTTATATTTAAGGGAACCTGGGGTATGCACATCTGGCAAATAGGGAAAGTACCCTTTACCCTGTAAATACATGTCAAAGATCATGAATAACCAACCTCACCTTGCACTATTCATTCCCAGGGTCTTACCTGTGAATATTGGATATGCTTGCAGTGACCATGATTCCATAGCACATTAACACCAGCACAAACAGGTGTACAGAGTACCTTTAAGACATTGCAGGGGTGGGAGGGAGAACAGTGAATATATTTCATATTAGCATACCTACTGGCTACCCATACTGCTACTGCACCTCCACCCCATCAAAAAGCAAGCAATCACTTAACATGTGTTTATGTAAGAGAAAAAAATCAAGTATTTTTGTTCTGTGGAATTAAGAACTCTATTATGAAATGATACTAGGAAGTCATGACACGGTCTGCCAACTTGTAGCACTAGCAATGTCAGGAATCCATAAATGGGATGCTTACACTTTTTTTTTTCCCACATATACAATTGAGAGTCTGAAGAAGAGTTCTTTCTTCAGGATTTGTGATTTTATGTTAAAGTACCAGGACCAAAACTGAGCAGCCCCTGACACCAAGACTTTTACCTATCTTGGTGGCTAATTCAAAATACTCATCCATCTTTCTCAAATTTTTTGTTGAAACTGGAGGAGCAGTATTCTAGTGCCCTGAACAAATTCACAAATTTCCTTTAGGTATAATTCTAGAAATGTTGGTTCTTAAAGCTTCTTCCCCAAGAACTGCCACTGCCAGGGTATTTGTCTGGCAGTGGCAGTTTATCTAATCTACAGGCTTTTTTAAAGAATGATTCGCACTCCCTAAGACCAGCACTAAAACCATTCTACTCTAAAAGCAGGACTAACACCAATATCTCCAACAACAGTGCAAGAAAAATACTGATATCTACAATAGTTAGGAAAGGTTCCTTGTCAGGAAATTAAACCTTAAAAAAATCCATTTACATGACCAAGGAAAAATCGGAAGTCTTAACTTTAAGAAAAATTCACCAAATTGACTTTCAGTGGGTAGTCGAGTTTATTAATTCCAGGTTCTTACAGTAAATGGAAATTTCTGTAATAAATCTCCATTATTTCACAATAAGAGTAAAGATATATTTCTTTCCTTAGTACCTAGCAAATGCCGAGAACATTGCTACGAAACACCCCGATGATAAATATTAGAATTTATGAAGCTCATACTCACCATCCAAAACAGAAGATGACAAAATAGATGCCAAAAATGGTGGCAAATGCATGCCGGGCCTCGGGACTGGTTTTACCAGGACTTAAGTAGATACGAAACCAGAAAGCGGCAAACAAAGCAACGAGCTGGCATGCCACAAAATTCACCTGTACGGGGGTGGGGAAAAAAGAAAGAAAACCTTTACTCTTTTGGCCTGTGTGAGAATGGCCTCGACTCTTTTCAGATTTCCACATCAAGGTGCATCTCAGGCTTGGATTTGGATTCTTCCACAGTGGAGTGTTTGTTTGGGGAAGTGAAGGACTGAAAAGAGAACCCGTGCCCTCCTCAACTGGTATAAGAAGTGAGGAGCCCAACACAGGCATATCTCATTTTATGGTGTTTCACAGATGTCGCAATTTTTGCTAACTGAAGGCAAGACCCCTCACCAACTAAAAGATTATGCCTCCCTTTACTCCCTTTACTCACTTTATTATGGCGGTCTGGAGCAGAACCTGCCATATCTCTGTAGTTTCTTTTCCAATCTTTTAATACTAGCCAAGTTTGCTTTCCCACACACAAAAAGGAGACTTATTAATGTAAAGCCCTTAGCAGACTGTGAGGTCAGTTTGCTAGGTCTCTTCCTCCTTTCCCCTCCAGCATTATCCTTAGATAAAGAATGTATTCAGAGATGCAAATGAATCAAATTAAAGAGGCTTCCCTCATCTAGTACCTAAGAAATCAAATGCTTCTCCAAAGTAATCAGCTGTTTTCTGACTCTAATTTTTCTCATTTTAAATTAACAGCAAATAAACAAGAGCATTGCTCAAATTCAAGGTTTGACACAAAAAAAGAAACAGCCCTGCATTAAACTTTCAGTTCCAACACTGTCCAGTTATGGAAAGCAAGCACCAAATTTCCTTAGAAAAATTGCAGTGATCTATCTCTCGAAAATGTTTTATCCAAAAGAAAACATAATTCCCTGACACTCATAGGAAAGACTGATTTAACACAAAATCAAAATACATTAAGTGGTTTAACTGTTAATGAAAACTGGGAAAGCAGTGTAATCTTTTCAGAATATTCAGAACGAAAATCTCACTATCAATTTGTTTTTAGAGGACCCTTAAATGAGAAGGGATTGAGGATATAAATATCTGAATAGACCCTCAACTTCAGCCTCGGCAGTGTTTCACGCTACAAAAAGATGTAGCTCTTAGTAAAACTTCATGAGGGCTCGGCTCACAGGTAGCACTCATAAGTAGCAGGCACCAGCTCTCCCTTTTGGTTTCCCAATTAAAAAAAATATATTTTGGATCCCTTATAATTTATATAAAAAATAACACTTTCAGAGTATTTTTTGCTTTGCTTTTAAAAATTGACCGTGCTATCTCTCCTCTATTTGGAGATCATTCTTCACCAGTCTCTTCAAAAATGTATCCCCACTACTGCCCACCCTCACTTTATACCCTGAAAGGCATAGGGGAGGTGAGCTGTGATCCTATCCTGCATGATTTGGTCATATCTTTTTATACAGCCTAAATACACAACCAACACCACACACACACACACACACACACACACACACAGAAAAATAACCATCTTAGCAAGGTTCAAAATATAAAGAAATTGGCAACTGGAAAGTCAAAGTTGTGATCATCTGTAGGTGATCATTAACACGTTCTTTCATTCTTTCAACTCAGGGTCCAGCCTGCAGCCACAATGGAACATAGTTACTCAGGAGAGAACCAAAGGGAAATTTGCTCCATTCTTTTTGGTTGCCCAGTAATTACTGAGCATCCCTGAACCTGAGGATAGAGCAGAGTGTAGTCCCTGGACTATCAGCAGCAGCACCACCTGGAAACTATTTAGAAATGCAAATTCTCAGGCCCCACGCAAGACCTACTAAATTAGATGCCCCCACGGTAGGTCCAGCGATCTGTTTTACGAGGCCCCCCAACTAACTGTGATGCACACTCAAATTTGAGATCCACTGGGATAGAGGAGAGAGAAGGTATGTCCCTGCCTTCAGGAGCTTATGATCTAACTGGGGAAAGAATACAAATAACTTACAAGGAATTGGAAATTAACATTAATATTGTGTGAACTTATTACATTATATGTCCTTTAGATCCGAAGTAAATGACAAGAGTTTCATGGTTAAGGAGGGATGAGACTCAGGCAGACAATAAGGAAAACTGTTGAAATAGGTAAAGATTGAGAGGGTAGTTAAAAACACTCAAAATACTGCTGCCTGAGTCCTATCCCCAATCGTTCTGATTTAATTGGTCTGGCATTAGAACTTTTCAAAGCATTCAGGTGACTCTAATATACAGGCAAGATGGAGACCTCCTGGTTTGGAAATAAAAAGACAGAGGCCTAGAGAGGTATCCAGGAGGAACTGAGCTTTCCCAGAATGAAAACACGAATAAAGGACAGGGGTATTGGACTGTGAAAGCTTTAGGGATGGGATGAGAAGGAAGAGATTTAGGTAGAGAAAGGCCTGAAGGACATCACTCAGCCAGCACAGGCCTCCTCAGGCTGCTGGCCATTTCCTGAACTGGGTTTATCTTCTATAAGACCCCTTTAAACCTACCTCCAAGGAAGACAGACCCTTATCATAGGAAAACTACACCTTTCCTTTCTCAGTCTCTTGTCACCCAAGAGACTGAGAAAGGAAAAGAAGACTCACTGGGTTGCTGAAGCCATCAGCCATTTTTTAGTCACCATAACATAATGTGTAGCCAACTCAATGCCCTAGTTCTGACACTAAGATAGATGTCACCTGGGCAGCCTTAGATGATTCATTGATTAATTCCACAAACATTTACTGGTTAACTCTATATGCCAGATACTGGGGACAGTGAGCAAGACACTGTCACTACCCTCAAGTCAAGAAGAGGAGACTTACATGCTTTGGGTTTCAATTCCTTTCTTTCTCCCGCCCCCGCAAAAAAATGTGTATTTGGGAGAACTGGTCTCCAATGTCTCTTCCAACTCTAATGGCCTCTGATTCTGTATCTAACCCAAATTCTTTCCCTTAACTGTTAATGGTAAATACCCAAATGCAAGACTTCATTATGGATTAAAAGCTTCCCCCTACACACAGACACAACTTACTCCCCGACTCTCTTCCCAGGAGTGAGTCATGGATGGCTAGCTCAATGTTCCACAGCAAAAGTGGAAACACACAACAGCACCACTTAGGCCTAACAGGAGGGTTCTAACAGAATTGCTTTTCAATGATCAATCTTAAAGGGTACAGGCGGAACCATAATTAGATACCACTTCACACCCATTAGAATGGCTATTGTTTAAACAAAATAATAAGTGTTGGCAAGGGTGTAGAGAAATTAGAACCCTTGTACACTGCCGATGGGGATGTAAAATGGTACAGCTGCTGTGAAAAACAGTATGGCAGATCTTCAAAAAATTTAAAATAGGGAACGACTCCATAGTGTGGTGGTTAGCACGTCTGCTTTACACACATAAGGTCCTGGGTTCGCGCCCCAAGTGGAGCCATGGACCATACCCCAGGTGCGCCAGGCCCCAGGTGCACACCATGAATGCGTGGGAGGAGATGCCCCGCCTTCAGAGATCCAGTTCTTAAGGGGAAATGGCAACTTCCATAGGTCAGGGGTGGAAGGGGGGGATGGGAATAAAGAGGTGGAAAACAAATTTTAAATATACAAAGAATGGAAAGCAGGATGTAGAAGAAATATTTGTCCACTCATGTTCATAGCAGCATTATTCACAATAGCCAAAAGTGTAAGCAACACAAATGTCCATCAATGGATGTGGATAAACAAAATTTGGCATATATATATACACAATGGAATATTATTCAACTTTAAAATGGGTGAAATCCTGACATGCTACAACATAGATGAACCTTGAGGATACTATGCTACGTGAAACAAGCCAGTCACAAAAGGACAAACAGTGTGTATGATTCCACTAATATGAGGTACCTAGAATAGTTGAATTCACAGAGACTGAAAGCAGAATGGTGGTTGCCAGAGACTGCATGGTGAAGCAAATGGGATTATTATTTAATGGGTACAAAGTTTCAATTTGCAAGATGAAAAGAGTTCTGGAGATGGATGGTGGTGGCTACACAACCATGTGAATATACTTAATGCCACTGAACTGTACTGTATGCTTAAAAATGGTTAAAATGGAAAACTGTATATTATACATATTTTACCACGATTAAAAAGTACAGACTGGACTATGATACCAATTTCTTTGTGTTTGCTAGCTCATGTCAACAAAGCAGCTGATAGAAACTATGACTATTTCCATGGCCAAAACTGGCTGGCTGCCATGACAACTCATATAGGAACAGACTTAGATCTTTGCTTTTTTCCTAAGAGCCAACAAAATGGGAGGCATTATATTATAGAAATACATCCCAAAATGGGTTGATTTGATATATGGAATCTCCTTCCAAATAATCTTGAAG
>NW_011888861.1:767548-769067 GCF_000151845.1 Pteropus vampyrus | reverse complement strand
TTCTGAAGACTGAAGAAGTTAATATGTAAAAATACTTGAAACAGTGCCTAGTACTGATTAGTATCTGCTATTAATATTATTCTACATTTACTAAATTGACACACAGATTGTGCATAGAATAATCTTAATATACGGTAAC
Source organism: Pteropus vampyrus (assembly GCF_000151845.1). Classification (NCBI taxonomy): domain Eukaryota; kingdom Metazoa; phylum Chordata; class Mammalia; order Chiroptera; family Pteropodidae; genus Pteropus; species Pteropus vampyrus. The sequence goes on along the minus strand of NW_011888861.1, from coordinate 768,928 downwards.
TACTGTTGAGCTGTTGAGATCTGGCTTCTCCATCTCCTCCCCGCTGCCTTGGCACTGACTCCTCTTCCCACCCAACATGCGACAGCTGCAGGAGTTCCCCATGTGTCCTGTCTTCCACAGGGAGAGGCAATGCAGCTTGGGACAAAGAGTCAATCTCTGGGTTTTCTAGCTCCTGCATAGAGTTTATCTAAAGCAGAGATAAATCCAAAACATCCAAATGATCTCTGGAAATTTAGGAAAGATATATATTTTTTTTAATTCTAAAAACTTGTCTTCATAGATCAAGAGCAAAGTAAAATAGCTTAAAGCATGGAGTTTCTACCACATCACAGAGGGAAGAAAAACTCTTAATGATGTAACAGCTCTTTTTCCGCACAAAAATTGAGAAAAGATTGAGGAGAATGCTGAGTGTGAACCTACCACTTCGAGCCATGGAAGGGGCTGCAGGGGACAGCTGGTGATGCAGCGGCAAGAGGCCAATACCCTAGAGTACAATGATGGACTCCTCCGGAGCAGAGGCCAGCAGGGTTCCAATGGCACTGGGACCCGATGCCCTCACCAAAGCCTCAAAAGTCTGTAAGGCACCTTAGGGCTTAGCTCATTCCCAGGTGTAGAGGTAGACAAACCTTTGATGTAACCATCCTTAAACAGGAAGAGAGTTTCCTAAAACTGGCAATTTAGTTCAAATACTAAATTAAGTTTAACAAAAAGAAATTAAACAGAAGTTAATTTTTTTTGTATATATATCTATGTCTGTGGGCTGTAAATTTTAAACCCACTATTACGGCCACTATAAGAAATGTGCATAAAAAATTTGTACAAGAAATATTTATCTCAGTATTATTTCTAGTAGCCAAACAGGAATCAGAAAGTTCAATAATTAGTAAAGGCATGTAGTAAAGACTAAAGGATGTGCTCCGCATTATAATCCTTTTCAAAGGGAATCTGTTCATGCTTGCTATAAGCCATACTTTTGACCAATTCCTAGAAATTTATTCACTGGACGATAAAAAGCTAAATGCTGAAAAAAATGTTGAGACATTATTTACAAGACAAAATGAAGTAAAATATACTTAAATACAGGACAGTAGAGATAGTAATTAATGGTAAATCCAGTCAATAGTATTATAAATGGACATTATGAAGTGCCTATAATAAAATGAAAAACATTTGCTATAATAAAAAGAATATAAAACTGTGTATATGTTTATAATTATGTTTTAAAAAGTAGCACATGAGAAAAGGCGAAGATAACACGTAAAACTGAATATGGCTATTTTACCAAGGTGACAAGAATCTAGGCAAATTTTTTGTAATTTTTTTTTTACAACCAGTAATTGTAAATTTCATGTGGAATTTTCCATACACTGACCTCCACCC
>NW_011888861.1:731396-767407 GCF_000151845.1 Pteropus vampyrus | reverse complement strand
CAGAGTTGCATTTATTAGCACCTACCTACTATAAAGTTTAGGGAGGAGTTAGGCATACCTGGAAGAAGTCAACCTGTAAAAAGTTTCATCTTAAAGAAAAACACATTTTTCATAAGCAGCAACAAAATGTCAAAAGTAACAATGTGGATGGCCAAAGAGATTGAATACATACACCACAAAGCTCTGAAATAAATGCTTCACATTTAAAAGGAACATGTGCAAAGGTTTTGCTTTTCTACCGCTCCACTCCCTCTAGAACAGCAAAGAAAGCAGCACTTTCGTTTGTGATCTCCAACGATATGCATTCCACAATTAAAGTATTGTGTGGGCCCTTATGCATAAGGAAACAGTAGAGCACAGCTGTTCTGATCAGACTTTTAAACACCAGCAAGACTGACATAACTCAGATTCAGCAAGAGCTCAATTTCCACAGCTCTTGCAAGATTTCAAACTCAATGCAAAAAAATAAAACAAGGGTTTGACTTCTTATGTCACCAAAGCACAAACTGTGCTGAAATTTTCAGATGTAAGTCTTAAACCTTTCTGCTCTAATGTGCTGCTAGAAAAGCATTGTTTGGGAATTTCTGTTCTATGGCCTTCATATTCTTCCAAGAAAAAAATGAACTTTACCAGAAGTAAAAAACATTGCCTTCCTCCTAATCAAGAAATGCAAGCAATCTATTTTTAACAAACAGCAAATATTAACAGTCCAAAATGATTTCCTCTACTACAGTGATTTACCAGTGGCTCACCACTGACACACAGGCAACTGTCCAGGCCTGGAATGTTTTCCTCAGCAACGCTGCTTTATGTGCACCAAGACAAAACCCATCTAATTAAACAATTCCTTATTTAAAAGCAAGCCAATCCTCCTCCACCAACAGCACTCTTTTGCATTGCCTCCTACAAATAAATGTGGCTGGAGAAGAGTACAAAAAATGCTATTCCTTTCTGTACCACGAAACAAAAAGTGTTTGTACCATACTCTAGCTACTTTGCACTTTCAAAGAGATCCTTGTTATAATTTCATTCCAAACTCCTTGGAATGTCAGCAAGAAATGCTTTTAAGTCTGTAATGAGCCAACTTTTTTCCAGGCTTGTAGACAACCAAATATTATTGAAGACTGATAATCAATGTGTGTGATTTATAGCCTAACAAACTCTTAATTGATATTTCATCTCATAACAATAACTGCATTTACGGAGTGCTGACTCAGCGTCAGGCACAGTGATAAACCTTACATAAATAATTTAACTTAAGCTTTACAATAACTTTATGAAGTAGTTTACTCCCCTTTTACGTATGAGGAAAGTGAAGAATAAAAATGTTAAGTACGGTGGCTGAATTCATAAAGCTACTGAATGGTAGAGCTGGAGTTTAAAACCTGGCCTGAGTTTTCAATCATATTATAATGCTTCCCCTCAACTCCCAACATTCTCCCCTGAAATATTATCTCTCAGGGAGAATTTAGTAGCTGCCTGTATCACTTTGCTCAGGTTGCCATAACAAAGTAACACAGACCCAGGGGGATGGGAGCACGGTGCTTAAACAACAGAACTTTATTGTCTCACAGTTCTGGAGGTTACAAGTCTGAATTCAAGGTACCAGCAGGGTTGGTTTCTTCTGAGGCCTCTCTCCATGGCTTGTAAGTGGCCATCTTCTCCCTATGTCTTCACATTGTCTTCTTTCTGTGCATGTCTGTGTCTAAATTTCCTTTTTTTATAAGGACACCAATCATAGCAGATTAGGGCCCACCTATATGACCTCACTGTAAGTTAATTATTACCTCTTTAAAGAGACTATCTCCAAATAGTCACATTCTGAGGTACTGGGGGTTAAGACTTCAACATAGGAATTGGGGGAAACACAAGTCAGCCCATAACACTGCCCAATAAAAATCCTCTACTCAAACATACAAAATGAAACACCCTTTTTTTCCTTGCTCCTACGGATGCAAAGTAAGCAAGCCATAAACCAAAGTCTGTGGGGAAGGAAAGCTGAGTCTTAGCATAAACTGGAGCCTCCTGATCATCTGAAGGTCCCTCTCTCAGCCTACTACAAACGGCTTATGAGAGGGAATTCTCAGCTGCTGCCCCTCCCTCCATGCTCCTACCTCTGTCAGAAGCTCATTAGCCTATAATGGATTTACCCATGTTTAGGAAGTGCAGTATTCCTTAGCCTTTGTTTCAAACACACAAGTTTTAAGTAACAGAAATCAGCATTTATTTATTGAGCATGTATGTTCACAAAGCTCAAAGAACACTGGTTGTTTTTCTAAATGCCTCATATCCATTATCTCATTGAATCTTCCTATCACCCTCGATGTCCTACTGAGGAAACTAAGACACAAAGAACACAACCCTAAAACACTCAGCTACAGGGCAGCACCATGAGTTACACTGCGATGCTTAGTCCTGGCCCGCAATTGCCTCCCAAGAGCTCTATCTTGTAGAGGGGGACATTTGAATTAAGCTGCCAGGCTCAAAGTCCTTTCCACAGCTCTTCTTTGAGGCTTACACAAACCTTCCCTCTGGACTTTGTACACTCACATAGCAAATCTCCTTCCACCAGTCAGAGTAAGTCATCCAGTCCCTCCGGGATGAAATAATACCTCTCAATTCCCAATAGAAGAATCCTATATACTTCATTAGAGCTTAAATTGTACAGAAAGACAATTATCATATCCTGTAAATATCATTTCATGGATTAGTTATGATTTAGAATTAAAACTCTTTAAAAACTGACTCCAATGGATATAATGGAAAAAAATATTTATGCTGTCTCTTCAGCCATGATAAAGAAAAATCTTGAAATATATAGGTGATAGCTTTCGAAAATCTGCCTCCAGCTTGCCACCCACCCCATAAGCTGCAGCCTTATAATTCTTGGCCAGTACGCAGGGAAGGCTTAATAGAATTCAGGACTATTTAAAGAATCCTAAAAAACACTGTCAATAAACATGCTGCCATCACCTCCAATGAAGATACACTCTCCCCATCAGAATGAATTCCATTGTTATCCAGGTAAAAGTGTTTAATAACAATAACAATAACAATAATAATAATAATAATAATAATAATAGCAGTTAGCATTGAGAGTGTTTGCTATATCCCACGCACGGCTCTAAGTTCTTTTACCTATATAATTCCTTTAATATTCACAACTTTTTGAGGCTCTTTGAGGCATTCATTTTATAAATGAATAAATTAGGTCACATAAAAGTTAAGAAATTTTCCCCAAAATCATACACCTAGTTAGGGGGAATGCTGGAATTTAAACTCAGGGACTCTTGAGGTTCCAGAGTCCATCTGCTTAGTCACTACGTGATGATTGATTCAATTCAACCACCTCATGTATTTCCAACATCTCGTTTTCCAGATGAAGAATGTAGAGCCCAGAGACTGTCAATGACTCAGCCTGGTCACACAGCCACCAAGCGTCCGAGTTGGGACTAAAATTAATGTGTCCTGATTCCGGTCTATCCAGCACGCCTTCCTGCAATTTCCCACCAGCCTCGGAGATGGGATGGAAGTAAAACAGTACAGGGGGTCAGACAGGCCCATCTAGAAATAAGGTCTGTCTGAGCAAGGAACCCTGGGCTGCCAAAGGGAGGGAAGGACACGCACTGCTGTAAGAAACACCACTGAATAAAGAAGTGCAACAGTTGATGGACTTTGTAATCTTGACCAGGACCTGGGTATGTCAAGTCTTACATACAGATGGAGATCACCAGCAGCAGCAGGGTGTATGTGTGTATGTGTGTGTGTGTGTGTGTGTGTGTGTGTGTAAAATTTTTCATGTGATCCAAGTCCACCCAGCTGGGCCTGAAACCACCTTCTCTCAATCTGGTTCCACAGTGGAAAGTAACCTCAACTAAGAGTCTCCCACCACTTACAAGGTTATATAGATTAATAAAATCATCAGCTTCACAAGACTGTAATGAGCACCAAGTAGACTTATGGAAGACTTTGTAAACTATCAGACTCCACAAGTACAGCAGGTCCTCGAACAATGTCATTTTGTTCAAGTCATTTCATTGTAATGTAGGAACTAAACTCTTATTTCTATTAGCTTACAGTAAAATTAATTTTGTTACATACCATTTCGTTTAAAATTATAGAACTTATCAATAATGTTAAGTGAGGACTTACTATATTAGGTTAGCCACAAACTGTCAAGTGAACTAACAAGCTGCTACACAGACTCCTCAATGCAGCATCACATGCTAGTTAGCTATCACACAGGACCCTCTAAGACAAGTGCCCTCAGTCCTGAACACTGGAATCAACCAGGGAGCTATAAAAACATTAAAAATAAAAAGAACTGATCCTAGGGCCCCACTTTGATTTGGGGCAGATGGGCTGGGGGGAGGCCAGACATCTTTTTTTTTAAGGTCCCCAAGTAATTCTAATCTGCATCCAGGGCCGAGAATGACAGCTTCAACTTCTCACACTGCTATCTGGGAGGTAAGAGGTAGATTGACATGCATATTTTTAGAATAAAGATTTTAAATCAAGCATAGAATAGACAAGAGAATCATAGGCTATCAGCAGTTATCTGGTCCATGCCCCTTATCTTGTGGGTAAAGAAACCGGTCCACAGAGACAGAAGTCATAGGTAGCCTATGGCCAGAGTCTAACTGTGCAGACGGATCTGCTTCCACCTTACAAATGGATTCAAAACCTCATGCCCAAAGTGAACTATGTGGTCCTTATTCTTTTTTGACATACGTGCTGGCTAATTAACTCTGACTACACTTTGTCTAACACTCACTACTCCATCACACCTGCTTTGTGAACTGGCAGAAGAGCAATGAAAAAGGTTTAGCACACGGCATCCCTAACTTTCTACAGAAGGTTTAAAAATGAAGAGGGAAACCAACTGATTCATAAAGAACAGGTGAAAAGTCAGTCACATAAGCTAATCCAACTATTAATCCTCTTATATTTATAGGACTGAATGTAACATAAAAGTTTCAGGTCCTTCTTCCAGGCATCTAGTAAAACTGTACCTAAATGAAGTCAATCAAAAGAATCCATAGAGGATTTTTTTAAATCTAATTTTTTAAGGAACTTTCCAGCTTTATTGAAATATAACAGACAATTAGTTGCTTGTATTTACATTGTACAAGTCAATAAGTTTTTTTCAATTTTAATTGGCATACAATAATATACCAGTTTCAGTTGTATAGCATAGTGATCAGAGATCCACACAACTCACAAAGCGATCACCCCACTAATTCTTGTAACCCTCTTCCCCCTTACATATTTATTACAACTATTAACCATCTTCCCCCTGCTACACTCTACATCTCCATGTCTATTCTGCAACTATCCATTTGTACCTCTTAATCCCTTTGCCTTTCATTTTGCCATTCCCTCCAACTCCCCACCCATGTAGTAGCCCTCAAAATATTCTCTGTATCTATGAGTTTATTTCCACTTCCATTGTTGTTTATTTTGTTCTTTAGGTTCCACATGTACGTGAAATCAGATGCCAGTCTTATAGGTGCTCCCTTGTAAGTAACTTAACTGCTTTTCTCTTGCTGCTTTTAAGATTCTCTCTTTGTATTTAACCTTTGGCATTTTAGTTATGATGTGTCTTGGTGTGGGTGTCTTTGGGTTCATCTTTTTGGGGACTCTCTGAGCTTCCTGGGGTTGTATGTCTACTTCCTTCGTCAGGTGAGGGAAGTTTTCCATCATTATTTCTTCAAACAGCTCTTCAACATCTTGTTTTCCCTTCAGTAGTGTGTCCCATAGGCTCCTTAAATTATTATTATAGTCTTGGCTTCTTTTTTCTTGCCATTTTGATTAAGTGTCCTCGGCTTCCCCATCCTCTATATCAGTAGTTCGCTCCTCTTCTTTATTCACTCTGTTTATTCCATTTAATATACTTTTCATCTCATATAATGTGTTCTTCATTTCTGACTGGTTCCCTTTTATAATTTCTCTTTCCATTTTTATGGTTTTTATCTCTTTGTTAAAGTTCTCACTAATTTCATCTACTCTTCCCTTAAGTTCATTGAGCATCTTTATAACCAGTCTTTTGAACTCTGCATTTGCTGGATTGCTTGACTCCATTATTTCTGGATCTCTGTTCTGTTCTCTCATATGGTTTCTGCTTCTTTGTCTTTCCATTTTGGCTGCCTTTCTGTGTCTGTTTCTATGAACTCAGGAAAGCTCCTAAGTCTCTCGGTCTTATTAGTTCGGCTTTGTGTAGTAGGTGTCTAGTGGCTCAGTCCTTAGAGGGGTTCAGCTGAAGGCCAAGTTTAGCCCCAGCCTGTGCCCCTCCAGGGCCACCCATTAAGATTCAGCAAGCAATCCACAGATGCTATGCTTATAGTTGCCTCAAGAGGCCACACTAGACACTGCGGTCAACTGCCACCAGTCAGCAAGGAGCACCTGACTCGCCAAGGATACACCTGGATGTAGCTTGGGTGGGGCCGCGAGTCAAGGGAGGTGGAGTTTCAGGGAATCCTCTGGGCAGAGGGACCTCTGTTATCCAGTTTGATGATGTCTCCGCTCTGGTGGCACTGAGTCCGCTCACTTGGAGGCAGGAGGGCTCAACAGGAACGACAGACACCACCAGCACTTCTCTCTTGGAGAAAGATCCACCTCTGGTCCTCACTCCGACAACTCTGTCCTCTTCTAAGTCCTTGGTGCCTTCAGAGAGGCAAATCCAGTGCTTGTGCTCAGAGCGAGCAGGTCCGTCACCACGAAAATCCGCTCAGGGGCCCCTTTAAAGAGGCATCTGCAGCTGCCGCAGCCTCTGTCCCACTCAGCTGCTTGGGACCAGGCAGCCTCACATCTTTGCCTGTCCTACCTTCTACCATTGCAGGTTGGTTAATTATTTCTCTCCCTAGTTATAACGCTTCTATTCCTCTAAATCCCAGGAGACTTTCCTTGCTGTTTGCTTCATGTTTCTGTTATAACTTAGATTTGGTCGAAAGAGAGATGAACAGAGCCTCTATCATCTAGGCCATCTTTTCCTCTCTCTAATTTATATTTATTATAAAATTAATCTATGCTCATTTAAACAAATTGAACAATACAAAAAAGTGCAGTGAACAAAAACATATAGTCCCTCCATCCCCAACCTTCTAAAAACACCAACCACCATTCTTCTAAGTTTATATAAAAATTGACACAAGTACTAAAACATATACTCTAATTTCTTTTTTTGTTTAATATAATCATGGTATAAAAATTATCCTGTAACTCCATTTTTCACTTAAAATGTCATAGACATCTTTTCATGTTTATTCATTCTTAGCTAATTTATACTTTTTAAAGCTGACTAATATTTCATAATGTGTGTTAAAATCCACTTCTTAGATTTCGATAAGGGTAAAACAATTTTCATTCCATTCCCCAAGAGGGAAAATGTGAAAGGAGAATTTCCACATTCCCTTCACTTTGTGCCCCTCACTCCCTCCTCCCCAGGGATGTGGTCAATCAGCTTTATCATTAATAAAGACTACATTTTTGATCTCCCTGTGTCTATCTCTTGGATCCTATTTTCAAACTGGTTTTACATCTAGGAGGAAAAGAAAAGAGTTTAGTTTGTTAGTTCTCAAAACTCCAGTATTATGTCTGTGACATATTTCCTCAAGCATTCTCCAACTTCCAAATGGTTTCCAGGTTTTTTACCATTACAAATAGCACCATTAAAAAAGAAAATCCTTGTACATATATCCTTATGTACTGGCGATTTTACGTCTATAAATTCCTAGGTGTTCAAATTGCACATGTATTGAAAATTTTAATAAATACAGCCATATACTTTATCTAAAATTTGAAGCTATTTTTTACTCTCACCAGTCACATAGGAGTATGTGTTCTTTTCCTTTCACCCTTGCCAGCTTTCGATGCTATGAATTTATTTAACTTTTTCAATCAAGATGGTAAAATAAAAAAACTGGTACTGCATTAATTTTAATTTGTATTCTTCCTGACTATGGGTTGAGCACCTTTTTGCTTATTATCTTAAGCCAAAGAGTTCACTGGCCACTAGACTAACATTTTCAAGTATTTACTATTAAGAGTTACACAAATGAATTAAGCACACATATTTAATCAATAGTAATAAATCTAGTTTAGTAAAGAGTGTGAGCTCTGAAGTCATACTGCTAGAGATGGAACCCCAGTCTAACTCACTCCCAGACTGTACGAGCTTAGCCAAGTTATTTAACCTGTGTCCCAAATTTTTCTATAAAATAAAGATAATAATAGAGCTACCTTCATCAAATTGAGTTAATACATGTAAAGTGATTAGTACGGTGCCTGTCCAGCATGAAAGGCTCAATGCATGCTAGATATTACCTCTTTTTTCCATCAAGCTGTTTACCCAATATAGTAGCAAGAAAAAAGCTCAAAGGTACGAATTAGAGTTGACAAATTTCTCTTTAGTAGAAAGCATATATGATAAACTGCCCCTACTTCCAAATCACTGATGGCTTACCAAATACATAATAAGATCCTATATAGTAAAAGAACTATCTTAAATATAAAGATACAATTAGCCTGTCTTCTTTCCCAAAAGAGATTTAAATTTATGACTGTGTTTTAAAAAGGCCACAGTCATTACTCTAAATCTTGTTATTTGTTTTAATATTCTTAGACATATGCATTTGAAATTACAGAATTAATAAAGAACTACAAGCCCAACCAGCATGGAGCATGAATAAATTACGCTAGGATACTACAATGTCATCTTTCTTATTTAAAAAAAAGTAACTACACACACACTGTATTTGGTTGTTTCATACTACTAAAGAGGCAGTAAATATAAATATCATTCATGTTTTCCCAGTGGGTAAAACCGAGAGGTTAAACAAGGTTATTTAACGAAAGAGAGAAATATACTCCCAGATTGCCTCTTTCCCCAACAACCTATGTTGCCTCCCAAACAAAAAACCTGACTTGAACAGTTTCTTTCCTGGTGGACTTAAGTAAAAACTTCATCACTCCAAAGAAAGTGTCTTCCGTGGACATATACACTTTTCTATCACCAATAATACTATGTACTATTTAAGATGCTACTATGAGTCAGATCTTTGGGGACAATGGAAAATGTAGAACCAGAGCTATATTTTCTTATGCAACACCCGAGGGTGTGACCAATTATCTCAGAGTGTGTTTTAAAATTCTCAAAAGTCTCAAAACAGAATTAATTTCAATTTAGTTTAAGTTGAGAATAAAACATAACACCAGTTTGCTTTTATAAAACAAGAGATCCTGTGGGGCCAGATGGGATACACACAACTTCAAGAGTAGAAAGACCCGAGAACTGGTAGCATTACACAGCAAAGGATCATCAAAATAAGAATAAATGTGATTATGCCTGGTCCCTAGGAACTGAGCTATTTTCAGCTCCTATTATGTAACCACTTTCTCTAAAATACATGTTTATAATAAAAAGGAAACTCTGATGTGGACCAAAAGTCAAAGTAACTGTGCAACTCTGATTAATAAAAACCTTAGCCTACTCAACGGCAAACTAAACAATGTTTTCCAAACGCAGAAAACAAATCACCAACTATAGGTTTAAAAAAATTTCACGTAAGCAAGTTTTTCTTTGGTGCCTACTAATTCTCCCACCTATGGAGTCATAAGAGAAAGGGAAGGATGACAGGATTTGTTTTCAAAATTTTCATTCCAGAGAATGTCTAAAGTTATATTCCATTTCTTAATCTTGCTGTTATGCCATGAAACATGGCACATCCCTAACACTGCACAACAACTGATCTGACCATGTCACCCAACTATCTCCATGTTTGTTGAAGCCAATGAACCATATCCAGTCTCTGCCTGCCATAGCTCTTGGAGACATTTGACACTATGCATCATTCTCTGCTCTTTCTTCTTGACTCCCTGATACCACATTCTCTTGTCATCTGTACTTTTCTGATCACTCTTTACCCCTCTTCTTTAAGAGGTAATCCTCTGCCACCTGCCCCTTCTAAAGTGGTGCCCTTCTGGGGGCCATGCCAGGCCAGCTTCTCTTCTCATGCCACATTATATGCCAAGGGATCCCTCTTTCTCCTGTGCCTCCAAATATCAGCTGATGACTTCCAAATATTTTTCTCCAGCCCATATGTCTCTCTTGAATCCCCAAATACTCCCATGTCTACTGGAATCCTCAACAGGATAAACCACAGACACCTAAATTTCACTCTGTCCATAACAGAGTGCATCATCTTCCCCCTCACTTAGTCCTCTTACTAGGTCTCTTATTGAAAGGTAGGGCCCTTCAACAATCCAGTTGTTCAGGCAGGAAACCAGAGAACTGCACCTCTCTCTTACACCCACCTAAATAGAATTGATCTCCTCCATTTATTAATTCTACCTCCTGAGTCTTTCTTAAATCCATTCATTTCCCTCTCTGCATCTAAGTTCAGGCCGCCATTCATTTCGCCTGGACAACTTCAAAAGCCATTTAACTAATATCCCTGCCTCTCACCTTGCCCAACCCTCCCTCCCCTCCTCCTCACCCCTGATCTCAGCTCAAAAGTCACCTCCTCCAGAAAACCTTCCCTTCGGCTGCTCCCATTGCACTCTCAGCTTCTGCAATCACAGCACTTCTCGCACTGTGCTGTAAAGATCTCATTACCTGGGCAAATTGCTTCAAGAAGGCAGAGGCCATGTCTATCCTTTTGATCACTGTATCCACAGGGCCTGCTATACATTAGGCCCTCAATACGGAGTGAATGAATGACTACTAAAGAAATGAATGAATGGTATGTTCAGGAGCAAGAGAGGTTGGTCAGTACGTTTAGGAAATAGGAAAAGGTAGATAAAGGAAAGGCAGGGAAGAGATCATGCAATCGTAGTCACTGAAGGTCATGCTTACTCTTTATTCTGTAACAACTACAGTTCCAGGCTTTCACTGGGCATTCAGAAAGTGTTTACTGAAGGGCTGGTGTGCCAGAACAGACTGTTTTGATTTCATCAAAAGTGTTCTTTGAGTTACAAGTGCCACTTCTTTTAATTATCAAAGTTATTTCATGTATATCTATTTAGATGTAATTAATGCAAACCATATCTAATTATCACTTTCAAATCTAATCCTCACTCCCAACCAACTTCAACAGAAAACATTACAGTTAACCCCCCTAATCCAACTCCAGCAGCATCACTGACAGCAGGAAAACCTTTTACCTTCTTTAACAGAAGGAAAATAAACGAAAAAAGATAATACATATGCTGTGGTATAAAAACTGCCATGAGAAACTGATTCCCAGGGCTGGCTAAATGTTCCTGTACTGTACCCACAAAATCAAAAGAGGTCCACTGCCTTACTCTCTCAACTCCTGCTCTTAATACCAAGCAGAACATGAAGTCAAACTTTCCAAACCTTTCCAAACCTGTAGTCAGCAAATGCCCTGTGTGCCTAAGTTTTTGTTACAAGAAAAGTTAATTCCCAGGAGAACTACAATACAAAGTCCTGCAAACACACAAATGTAAAATATATATATATATATATATATATATATATATATATATATATATATATATATATATTTCCTTGATATAGATCTAGAGATCAATAGTATGCTTAGTAAACATTTCATCTCAATAAAATGCACAAAAATGTAGGAAAAAAAGGCAACAAGGACAGCAGCATATGAAAGTGGTTTAGCTTCCCCGGACGGACTCTGTGAAGAAAAGGAAAGATCTCACCTACGTCACACAAAATAAGAAATGTGCGGTCTCTGAGTAATAGATACTAGTATTTACTAGACCTCTGCTCCCATAAAATAAAAAACTTCTGAATGTTAATCTACAATTTAAATCTTAAAATTCTATAAAATAATCATAGAGGTTAAAACAGATTTTTAAAAATACCACAATTTAATGGAAACATTTCATCAGAAATGATCGATGACTCATTTTGGAAAATACCTGAAATAGAGTCAAAATACATGAGGCTTTTGTGAATAAGAAGACACAAAAAGAGATTTAATATTTTGTTTGACTTAGCAAGAGAGAGACCAGAAATCAGACACCTTTTAAAATCTGAGTTCTGCATGCAGAGTTAGTCAGTGCTGGTAAATATTTAGGTTAAAGTACAGAGAAAGGATAAAGAAAAAAATGTTAGAGAAGGGAAATAAACGAGAAGGGAGAAGACAAAAAGGATATGGTAACAGTTGCTTCTTACAAAACTAGTATAAAACTCAGATGAAGTCTCAGAATTGACAGCAGAGCATAAATGATAAAAGCTCTTGACAAAGTCTAATTTTTTTCCAATAGAACGTGACATAAACTCAGCGGCTCATTAATCTTTGATCCCTGGCACCTAGCACAGTGCCTAGCACATAGCATTTAATCTCTGCAGATGAATGTATGGGAAAAGGCGTAAAGATGAAAGCTAAAGAAAATCCAAGAGAAAAAGAGTACTAAGTCAGTCACAATAGGTGTTAGCATCCACAATTGATGGTTCCAAAGAATGACCCCAACTGGTTCCTCTTCTTTATTTACAGCAAGTACATGCAATGCGAGTAAAGGTAACTTTATACTCAGGCTTTACAGACTGAAAGGCTGATTTTCCTTTGTTCTTTAGAGTTGAAAAATGAAGGTATATATAACCTGATTTTCTCACCACTCCACTCACCTCTTCTTAGCATCCAAGGAACCAGTCCTACACAACTACAGTGTGGACCAGGCTGAGGAGCATTGGCTCCTTCTCCATCCTGTGGGTCAAGGTCCACAGGCTACCTGGCTGGCCTCTATAACCTTGGGCCAGCCGCTTCCTGGGGCCTCTGGACTCAAATGAAAAACAGGATTAATAATAACTGTCAAGTCTTTTACAAAGGTTAGCATGTTTTTGTAAAACAAAGGGTTTGAAGAAACCTTAAAAATGATAGCACAGTAAACAAATCTGTGACAGTTCTAATTGCGATTCTTGTCATACATTTCGGAATCATCATGGTCCAAGAAAAATGTATACAGACAACAAAAACATACCAATGGACCCTCTGTCCACCCTCCAGGTGGTGAGGTTGTATTTGTTCTTGTCTCAGAGTGAAAACTGAGCCCCATAATATGGTTATTAGTTCGTTAGTATGCTCTAATGGGAAAAATTGAGACATCTAATGGCAAAAAAAACATCAGGTGTCCAGGTGGCCAAGCAACACTGCTCAACTCCGGGCAGCCACTCCTGGAGTCACACACAGCACAACCTGTGTGCAATAGTGTGGGGGCCATAGGAAGGAATAGGGGCCCAAGAAAGAAGCTGCTTCTTTTGAGTAGCTTGAAGAAATCATGAGAGCTTGAAAACAGTTCCGCTGATGAGATTTGCAATGAATAAAAATTTATATCAAGTAACCAATTATGGAGAGGAATTTTCAAAGCAAAAAGTTAGTTACCATTTCTTAAATTCTTTTAATTTCAACTTTCATGTCTGACATTAGGGGTACATGCCAGAAGAGGGGCAGTGACATCCATGAGAGGCAAATTAACTCACCCTGGAGATATCATTTAATAAGACAGTCAAGAAAGAGAGTTCACTGTTTGGAAAGTTCTAAATGCAGAATGAAGACTTCTGTGGGCAAGCAGAGGAAACAGAGAGAAGCATCAGAAACATATTCCCTCTCCTAAAGGCTGGTCCCTTTTAAGAGCCCACAAAAACATTTATTTTTAATGAATAAAAATAATATAGCCAAAAAGCCCAAGGAGAGCAATTACCTTTAGCACAGACACTGCTTCTTCCTAAGTGTAAATTTTAAGCTTGGGTTCTTAAAAGAAATTTGTATTTTTCTCTTCGAGAGAAATTCAAGAAAATAATATTATCTGTTGAAAAAGATATATATAATTGCAACACATATCAAGTAGTCCAATAGCATCGTAAGGGTTGTCTGCAAAGCAATATTTAGAGCTTGATGGTGAGAGAGTGTGCATTTTTGGTTCAGTTTGTTTTAGAATTAATACAGCACAGTGTGGTAGTTAAAAGCACAGAATCTGGAGTCTGCATGAATCCAAATCTTGGACCCACCCACTAACTTACCTTCTTCATCTATAAAAGATGTAAGCCCTTAGGGTGGTTGTAAGGCTTAATTAATATATGTAAAATATTAATATTCAGAATATTAATTAGTGCCGGCAAAGAACTCTTTAGGTATTTGTTATTATCATATTATAAATTATTGTTATGTCAGAAACAGCTCATTTTTTTTTTAAAGCTGAGGCTTTACACAGTTCCAAAGTAAGACCAAGAGGAAACTGTGTCATTTAGTATCAGTTTTTACTCCATTTCAAAGATAACAAAGCGGTCTAGCCTCATAAAGATGGGTAGAACTAGGTTGTTTACAAAGCTATTTCATACATATTAGAAATGCTAACATTTTTTTAACTGTCTAACCTACCACAGTCACCACCTGGATGAAAACATGAATAAAGACTCTAATTGTTGGCGTTTCAACAATAACACAGGCTGGTGCTTAGTCACCTTTATCCGTGAGTTACTTTTATCTTCGGGAAGTTATTATATTAAGCAGCAAACACAAGAGCTCAGACCTGCTTTGGGGATGCTATAATAACAAATATGTCTATTAAAAATTCACAAAAATATGCAGATATGGACAATAAAGTGAGGCACAGCACTGTGATTTCTTGCGAAACTTGGCAACTGCTTCTGAGGTATTATCATCCTAAAATGTCTATTTTCTCTAAAGCTTTATGTTTATTTTCTCACTTTTGTTTCTCCCCCAAAGCTCAGCCTGTCTGTCGCCATCTCTCATTTCCCCCCTCTCCTTTATTCTGACTCCAGTTTCTCTAAACCCTGATGGCAGAATGAATGGCAACTGGGCAGATTAGCTCGCATCGAGTGTCACTCTCAAGACTCACATCTTACAGTTGCCTAAAAGGTTATCTAATGAGCCGTTAAGCATTAAAGCTACTCTATCTCAACGTGGAGGGAAAAGTCCTTTGGGTTTTTTTATGTAATTCCTTAGTCCTAAAGAGTATATAATTTAATTTTTTCAATATGTAAGCTTTAAAAGAAAAAAAAAAATCTACTCAACCCAGAACCCCACTAAGTCAAGATGCAACTTCCTTTCTCTTACTGTTTTTTTTTTCTTTCTGTATTACATTGGAATTGGACCATTCCCCCAGTACCAGGCAGAAGTTACTCTCTGATGCAACTAGTTCCCGGGGCTCTAAATTCTATGAGAAGAGGAGGAGGCAGAGGGGCACCTATACATAATGGAAGAGGAAAGTCCCTATAATTAGTACATAATGCGCACATAGTCCTGACTTGTTTATTCAATGAATGAACATCTCGGCCACCCCACACGACACCATTTCCCTTTACAGCAAAAATAGGCTTCCTATGACTACCTCCTACTATGATGATTCCATCTTGCAATTGTATCAAGTAGCTAATGCCACAGAAATATACCAGTGAGAGAAAAGTATTATGGAATTCTGGGAAATAAATATTTAAAAATTAATAGTTGTTCTTTTAGATGTGATGGGCCTTCCAAGAATACCTGGAGTCGAAGTGAAGACATCTATTCCCTAATCCAGGACCAGACACTGACTAGCTCTCTGACAGGCTCAATGTGGGCTGTCAGTCAACATCTATTATGAATTAGACATCAGACAACTCATCTAGCCACTGAGGGCCTAAGCTTTGTAACTGGGGAAAGCAGGAGCCCCTATCAACGATCCATAGGACCTTTTCTAATCCAAAAATTCTTATAAATGTTTTTAATGCTTTGGCTGAGAGAAAGTGACTGAGCCTAGGGGAGCAAGCAAACTGCCATTGGACAGCTAATGATTAACTGATTCACTTGATATAAAGTCACTGGTGATGCCACAGACAGCATAGGAAATAAATATACAGTACTGGCAGCAATATAATGGAAGGAGCTCGGCTATCCCACCATATGGCCACTCTTCCTCAAAGTTCAGCTCACCAAACATACACTGGGTATCTAGTCGTGTCAAGGACTTGCCAAGAATTTTAAAAAAACAAAAAACAAAATAAAACAATAATTTCCATCAAAGAACTGGGAAAAAGAAAGCAAAAAAAAAAATAAAACAATAATTTCCATCAAAGAACTGGGAAAAAGAAAGCACTGAATCTCTGCCTCCCTTTGGTGACCCTGCAACTGGCCTTTGCCAGACGTCTGTACCAGCCGCACATTGCCTTGTTCCCTAAGTGTCTGCGTACAGGTCACCTCCATTACTAGACTGTATTTTCCTTGACGAGAGAAACCCTCCCAGCTATGCATGGCCCAGAAAGTAAACAATTCTTGGGTTCTTTTCAACAAACCTCTGAGGTAGGATGGTGTACTCCGACCTGCTTTAATTCCCCCCTCATTCCTTTTTCCAACCACTTCCAATACCGTTGCTCTTACCTCTTGCCATTTTCATATGTTCCCCAAGTTCCTGCCCATCTTTCCCCACACTGGCCCTACCATTTTCCATCTTTTGCTCATCCTGCCGCTTCCCGAGGCCTCCCCACTGTGGACTCTAAGATAGGCCTCATGGCCAGCTAACTTCTTTCTTGCTTCAATAAACACACGTGGCCCTTGGATCGCTGACACCCCACTCTCTGACCCTCAAAGAATCAACTGCTTTGATTTTTTGCTGACTAAACTCAAGGGTTGTCTGCTTAGTGAATCTGCCAACAAAATTTCACTTTGAACTGCCCTTAACATTATTTGAATTTCTGGCCTTTAAATATGACACTCACTCTCCTTTTTACCACTTAATGAATACCAACTATTTGTTACTCTTCTTTTAATTTAAAAACATACCATCATCCATGGACAAGTGAATTAATGAAAACTCATTTCATCAGTGACATCTCTTATGTAAACTTGTAATACGTTTTCAAATTGGAGGTACATAAAGCCTTAATTAGAACTTAAAATTTAAGAATTAAAGAAAGTTAAATGATCAGAGAACAGTTTAACGAGACATATAGTTAAAATAGAAATAGTAGCAAATGATTACCTAGAACCAATCGGTTTTAGGCAGTGCTAACAACAGGCTAAAAATAGAAACCAGATGCTTTAATCTTCTCAGCTGCCAAAGTACTTGCCTGTTGAGGGCATTTCTTGTCTGGGTGGCTGCAATGTGGAGTGATGAATTATAAATGACACTCTGGCCACAAAAGAGGCCACATTGGCCACTGAGATGGTGACACCTCCACCAAGTACCACCACAAGACAAGGGTGGTCAGAGCCACTCAGTAAGGGTTAGAACCATCTCAGGGGGAGGAAGCACTACATCCTGGGCCACTTCAATGCCTGCTGTGACTTCCTTTTTCTTCTCCTTTTTAAAATTTCTTGTCTTCCCCCTTCTTATTACCATCACTCTTCTGCCCTCTCCTTCATCCCGCTGCCACTTTATTCTATTTTTCCCTGCTGGCCTTTTCTCTCCGTCCAGTTTTCTTCTCTCTTGAACTCTAAAGTGGATGAAAAGTAGTCACTTAAATTTATTCAGTTAAATAAGTATTCCCAGAAAGCCTGAGTTCAGGCATGTGTTACAGGAAATATATGGACAAAAACAACAGGCACTTTGGTGCCCACCCACCTTGTAGAGAAAGGGGTGAAGCAAGCACAACAGGCTGCTAAACACGGGGCATCCTCGGTCCTCACATGCGAGAGACAGGAACTCATGGGCATCCAGAGGAGAGAGCTCACGGCTGTATGGGGACCACATGATAAAGGATCATCCTAGATGGAAACTGTGCTTCCTCTATGGAGCATAACTAAGGTCTGTATATTTATGATCTAGTACCTCAGATGACAGAGAGTATTTTACACCTACAGTAAACTTAAGGAAGGGACAGCAGCACACACATTTTCTCATAGGCGGCCTGGGCTTTGGAGCCAGGGGAACTTGGGTTTATGTTCCTTCTCTCCTACACAGATCTGGATGACCCTGGACAAATTACTCAAATTCCTCAGTTATAAAGTGGGAGCACAGTGCCCACTTCCAAAGTTGTTAGGAGAATTTGAGTAATGCCTGGTTACTCAAACAAAAGGTTACTCAAACTTAACAAGCTATTAACCTTTCCTCCTGGATCCACATAGTCAAGGACTTCTCATCTCTGGAACATTGGGAAGAAACTCTCCTCCATGTTCTCTCCCTCCTCACTCAGTCTGCCCGATTACAGCTATGACTGACATCGGAATGACCCTTCCTTCCTCCAGAGGAAGGGAGCAACGTGTTGCGGGTCCAAAATACGGCCTTCTCTCCTGACATGCCTGCCCAAAGGCTGCTGGGTCTCTCCCGCCCCTCCCCCCACAAGGGGCAACCCTGGAGGCAGCACTGTGAGGCTGCTCCGCCTCCCACAGCTAGATATAAATCAGCTCAATTCAGGTGGCAGGAGCTCCTACCTTAGCCCCGGGTCCAAATCGCCATCTCTGTTTTTAGCTTTCCCAGTATCAGAGCTCACATCTGGAACCCTAGCTGAGACCAGTGCATATTTCTCAATTGATTCACTCACTGAGTCATAGGAGGGAATGAAAATGGAGCCCTCAAACTCTGACAGTTATTATTATAACTATGAAAAATGATGGAGAATTTTCCACTGATTGAGGAAAATTCAGAAAACACAATGGAAAGGATTGGTATTACATTTATAAAAAGAACAAGTTGACATACAGTGCTCTTCAGACATTAAAACTCCTCACCTTCTCTCTCATTCTTCTCCAGAGAGGCGAGGCTATGACTAGGACCAAAGGAAATTCCCTGTCCTGGGCTCTCTTTTGTTCCTCTCTCACTCAAGGTACATGGTAGGCTACCCTGTCCTCAAGGCTGGAAGGTGACTAAAATAAACTGTAATCTAATCCATGGCACTATGATCTACCTGGAAAAGATGTCTTAACAGAAAAGGGGGGATCCGCAAGGATTCTATTAAAGAAAAAAAAAAAAGAAAAGTTGACAATGTGAGCACCCAATCTAAAGATGAACGGGTGCCACAACCAGTTGACCCAGGTACAGCCAGCTGTATGATGCAACGAGGTCCATCTGACCAGCATCGTTCAATCACCGTGACCATGACGCCCACCCAGCTGACTCCCTTTACTTCCGATTAGACTTTGAATTAGCAGGGAAAGTCTCCTTTATGATATATAAATGGAATGACTACCCAACAATAGTATTTCCATCCTGCCTATCAGTTGTATTAGTCACAGTGAATGAATAAAGTGACATTCTGTTTGGTTGGGGTCCATTCCTGAGCCCCATCCAGTGGAAGTCCACTGACAAAAATCAAGACTCCAGACTAATCAGCAAAGCTAAGAACAGGACCCTGAACAGTTGCGACTCTACCAAGTTATTGCTGTCAACAAGGCCCTGCCCAAAAGGCTTACCACCCAGCTCCAAAATCTTTGACGTCACTTCCCCTTAGGTTGAACAGTATCTTAGCAATCCAGGGATCTCAAGCCAGTAACTCACAGAAAGATAGGCAGGAAGAAGCAGAGATCCAGTGTCAGGCCCACTCACAAAGGGAGTACATGGGAGAACATGCAAATGCTGGTGCTGCTGAGGAAATCCAGCCTGGCTGGCAAAGCCAGCTCCGATGATCACAGTGTCCCTGGCCACTGAGCAGATGGTGAGGGTGGGGGACAGGAGGAGGACAGGACATGGTCTGTGGTGATGCCATTGACAACAGATGGGGAAAGAATAGTTGATGACAACCTGGAGTAGGATAGACCATACTGGAAGCCCACACTGACAGGCAAGTGGACAAGGGTGAGCAATTACCCTTGGAGAGTAGGACCCCAATCACTAAGCAATGGCTGAGAGGCCTCAATCTCTGGAAGGAGGACTAGCCCCTGTGTGTCTAGAAACACCCCAAATTTTCTGATAAACAATCGTCTGTACTTCCTCAAACCATCTTCCACTGAATGAACTAAGGAGAACACAATCCAGTCATGTATCTTCCAGGCTTAAAGCCCTTCAGCTCTACCCCCACCCCCTACCTATCACCCTTCTCTCAGAAACTGGCTCCTCATTCCCACACCTGGACACACATACACACTGGCCTAGGCATCTGCCCCGTGTGACCACTGTTCCACCTATACATTTTATTTGCCACACATTAATTGCAATTATTTTGCATGTGTACGTGTGTCTGCATTCTAAGTTTGAGTTCTCTGTATGCAGGGAACGAGTTTTACTCATCTTTGTAAGCCTAGCACCCAGAACAGTGCCCAACGCATGATAATAAAAATTAACTTTATTCTCTATGATCCAAGCATTCTATAGTTTTTCATTTCATCCTCTTAACAAACCTATGAGGCAAGTATTATTATCTCCACTTAACAGATGAAAAGACTAAAACTCAGAGTTAGTGACTTGTCCAAGGCCTTGCAGGTATTTAACACCAGCTCTGCCTGACTGTCTGCGTGTAAGTACTGCTTCGCATGAATAGACCACCGGAAGGATGGAAATGGGGGTAAGAGGGCTGGAATTTGCTGAAAGTTTCAGTTATGTCTTTATCTGCAGGTATTCCATCTTTTTTGTCCCCCTGGAAACAAGGCTGGGACTTTTCAATGTGATTGTGGGCATTTCCACACATCCTAAAAATTTTCTTTCCAGCTTTATTGAGATACAATTGACCTATAAACATTTGTGTAAGTTTAAGGTTACAATGTGGTGATTTGATAGGCATATATGTTGTGAAATGATTATCACAACAGGGTTAACATATCCATCACCTCCTATAGTTAACTTTATTTTTTGTGTTCATACATAAGATCTACTCTCAGCAACTTTCAAGTATATAACATAGTATTGCTAACTAAGTCATCATGCTGTACATTAGATTCCCAGAGCTTATTTATTCTATAACTCGAAGTTTCTACCATCTGACCAACATCTCCCCATCCCTCCCCTCCCCCCAACACACACACCCTAGTAACCAACATTCTACTTTTCATTTCTGAGTTTGGCTTTTCTAGAATCCACATATAAGTGAGATCATATCGTATCGTGTTTCTCTATCCAACTTATTACACTCAGGATAATACTCCCAAGGTTCATTTGCATTGTCACAAATGGCAGGATATCTTTTTTATTCCGGCTGAATAATATCCCACTGTGTGTGTGTCTGTGTGTGTGTCTCATATTTTCTATATCTACTCTCCATCAAAGAGCATAAACACTCTATTGTGTGAAGGTTTGAGGTTTGAACATCCTTTAGGGACTTGAATAACACTGCAATGAACATGGGGGTGTAGACATCTCTTGGAGACAGTGATTTGATTCAGTGTGTGTGTGTGTGTGTGTGTGTGTGTGTAGTGGAATTGCTGAATCATATGGTAGTTCTGATTTTAGTTTGAGAGGAAACTCCACGTCAGTTTCCATAATGACTGTACCAACAAGTAGTCCACTTTCAACAATGTTCCTGACATACCCATTTCCTGTGTCCTCTCTCTCTAGGTCCAAGCACTTAAAAACTCATGTGTCTTGCATTTCATCACACTTCCTAAAGCCCAGGGTGAAGAAATGAGAAACAGAAATAGAAGTGATAGTGTGACCCTGTGTAATGGGTAAGAACTTGCTGTTTGAATCAAGTTTATTGGGCAAGTCTTCCCTGAGGGTTTCTGGGTCTAAATGTGGAGAGTCAAGAAGATCAGCCTGAAATGCCATTTCTTTGGAGCAGAGCCCTAGGGAGCCTTTGAAGAAGAAGCACAAATAGAATATTCTATCAAAGGCACACCTTGAACAAGTAAAAGGGCAAAAACTATATGGGTGTCTGGGGCTTAGGAAAACCACATGAGAAAGAAAATATCTACTTCTGAAAGTAAATAAATTAACCAGAAATTCAGAAGAAAAACCACAGAGCCTTGGGTCAATCCCAATGATCAATTTCTAGTTAATTTAACACGTTCCAAACTCTGACATGTGGAAAGCAAAGCATAAGCCAGTCAGCTTTAGGCAAAACCTGCAGCCTGTAAATACAATCATAAAACTATTTACCGAGTTGGCTGGAAACATTTATTTCAAACATCTTCAGGATAAAAATAACCTTCTATGTTTATTCCTCTAAAACATATTTGACTACCACAACTTGCTCATTCAGATATTAATATTAAATCCTCTTGAGGACATGAGAGAAGATTCCTAGGCTGCCTAAGATGTTTAAACAACAACAGTGGCAACTCCGTTTGTTCTAACCATTTAATTCTAAAGTCTCGCCTTCTTACCATGGCCACATTTTATTACTTCTGAAGATCTGAGCAAAGTAGCAAGCAAAGTGCCATAGTGGAAAAAGCATGGACTCTGCTGTCAGACAGCCAGTGTACCACTGGCTACCTAGGTGGCCCTGAACAAGTGATCTAATCTCGGCAAGCCTGGATCTTGTCTGTAAAATGTGAAGGGAATAAGATTGTTATGATAATTCTGAAAATTCCATAAGAAAATATGTGTAACACATCTAGCACAAGCATCTAGATGGCTCTTCCACATGTACTTAATGGGAAGTGTTCTCCAGGGCAAGTTTCTACTATGGTCGCAAAGAGCTCAGCTCCCTTTCTTCTTTCCACTTCTTCCCCTGTGAAAATAGATCTAAATTCTTAGTTTACAAATTTAAAACAATTTGTGAAACCAAGAGAAATTCAACAATATTTTCGACAAAGAAGAGAAAGAATAAAAGAGAGTCACATCACTAAGAGACTCCTGGATTAATTAATATGAAAGAGAAGTAGAATAATAATAATTTCCTTTGGTCGGGTCAAGAAAAGAAGAAACTTTCAACAGAGCAGTGGTTTTCTGCCGACGTTTAAAAGCACAATGGAAACACTCCACGGGGCATGCACAAGAGGCAGCCCTGTGAACTGGAATGGCACCCAGAGAAAAGGATTCCAGGGTGCTCAGGACATGCCTCGGTCTTCATTGGAACAACACATGGTAGGCTAAGTAAGCATGGCAAACAACAAAACACGTACCCACACAAACCAAGGCTGACTCAGTCTTGGAAATAGCAAGTAGCCTAATCTACATGAGAGACTTGAAATTCCCAAGTGAGCAAAAATTTAGATCAAGTCCCTAAAGGATGTTCAAACCTTCACACAATCCTTAGAGTATTTATGCTCTAGAAAGTCATGGTTCCTGTTAAAGACCCCCGAGCATATCCCAGGCAGCTTGTGAGGGCAGATGGAGTCTTTAGATTTTCTAAGAGTCTTAGACTGAGACTTCTTAGGAAATTCTGACTGAGAAAGATTAGGGCTGAGTCCTAGGAATCCCTATGTTGAAACAGCTGCCCAGGTGATTGTGCCAGTCACAGAGTGCTGTAAATCAAGGACACTTTGAGGCACCTTTGGTCCTTTGGACATGTTGAGCTCATCCCACCTTTTTGATCATTCTCATCTACTTGGCTCTTTCTGAAGAAAAAACACGAGTAAATTAATTTTCACATTTTCACAGGCAGTCTTCAGTTGAATGACAAACCAAAGTCAATGCTATATAGCAGGAGCACCCCACATTTCTTCCGGTCTCTACCATGAAGTGAACTGAGCCCGCCCCCATCCTTCAGGGTGGAGAGGGGACCTTCTCCAGATGTCCTCAGTTGATCAAGTGCCGGATCCCATCATCTCACATTTAATCCATTCTGTACCAAGTCTCTGTCAGATTCTTCTCCAGGGTTTTGTGATTTCTTCATTTCTGTCTTCACACATTGACAACTACCATCTATCTTTAAAAACAAAAACAAACCTCCCCATGGCCCTCCCTGCCATTGCCTCTTGTCTCTCTTCTTTGAAGTCATCAGATTTCTCTTGTGAGCTGTCTATGCTATGCCCATTTCCCCCTACCTCATTCTCTCCTACTAAACTCTGCAGTTTGCCCTCTTCACCACTTTTCTAAAACTGCCTTCTCCACCATCCCCAGAAACTATTTTTTCAAAAAATTTCAACCCCCTTCCTCCATTCAGGGCCCTGAAACATCCCAACCACCCCATTTCCATGCTCATACTCTAAATTATCTTTCTAATGCTGCCCTCTCTTTGGGCTCCTCCAAGCACACTCAACAGGGAATGTTCACCAGGGCAGTCTCTGCTCATCTCCTCCCTAAGTTCATTTCTTTTCTATCCACCCCCAAATGCAGATGATTTCCAAATCTCCATTTCCTCAACTCTCTGATCTCTCAAGTCTCATACTGCCTTCTGGGCATTTTTTTTTTTTTTTTTTTGAAATCCTGCTCAAGCAGATGTCATTATTTCATCTCCTTAGTCAACCTGTTTCTAGTTTCCCCATTCCTGTCAAAGTCCCTTTTGCCAAGATATTCAGGATGCCAAGTTTGTAAAACTCTATCTTCTCTCTCTTCTTATATGTCCTTCCGCAACTCTATTGGCTTTCAGACTGGGATGGCCCCAGACCACCTGATAGTTTGTACAAGTACTTCATACCTTTAGGTCTTGAAGTTCTTTCAAGTTTTTAAATACCAAAATACCATGTTAATTTTTAAAAAATACGGATGTGAAAATCAAAAAGTTAAAGTTTTCTTCATGCTCCCCAGTAATTTGGGTAATTGTTAAAAGGGTTAAGGCCACTGTGACTGCTAGCTACACTTTGGTATCATTCCATAACTAGATAAATAGATAGAGCATTTTTTAAATTTAAATAGGAGCATAATATACACCCTGTTCTGCAATATGCTCTTTTACTCAATATGATTTACATTTTTTAATTGATCTCATTTTCTCTAATACCTGTATATGATTCCATAGCTTGAATTTACTACAATTTAATCTAACGATTCCTCTACTGCTTAACATTTAGGGATCTTTTTATCTTTAAATGCTCATTAAGAAAGGCTGCTCCTTAAACCACTGACCTATTTGTCAGTTAATACTAAAATAACAATTGGTGTGGACTGGCTGTTGCAGGAAGCGACACCCAATGGAGGAATTTGGATGCTCAGACAAATTTGTTAGAGGAAGGAGAATTTATTGCCAGCGGAGCACGTGGGGCTTAACAACACCAAAGCATGAATTCCCCTTGGTTAGATTTCTTACAGCTTATATACCTCTGCAGTGTCCTGTGATTCCTTTGTCTGAAGTTCTACGTGCACCTCCTGACTCAGAATGGGGAGGGGGAGTTTCGGGTCGGGGCTGCAAGTGGGTAGGAATTCCAGGACCACCAGTCCTATCTATTTACAGATCGTTTCTCTTGTAGGTGTGACAAGAGTTTCCAGAAGGCCATTCAGAGATCCGTAGGATGTAGTTAATCTATAACTGAATGTATCGGTCATTTCTGTAAGCCTTTCTCTTTGCATTTCTCAGATGCCTCCTCTCCTATGGCTGTTAGATGAGGAACAGAACTCAAGGCACAGGTAGGGACATCAGGAAGGAAGAGGGTCATTGGGAATCATTACCATACAGCTTCTGCTTGAAAACCGCCAGGGATGGGGTACTCATGAGCTGCAAGGGTGACCAATTCTTTTATCTCCAAAACTCTCATCAATAAGGAACTTTATAATGGATTGAAACCTATTTCCCTAAAGTTTCTGTCTGTTGAGGACACAGCATAATTATACTCTTCAACTATCTGAAAACTATCATAGTATCTCTAAAGCTTTTCTTAAGTTAAACACTTCCTCTTCCTTCAACAATTTCTCCTTCTATACACTAGGTTCAAGGCTGCATACTTTACTGTTCACCTTCTTTCAGCTATACTTCAGTTTGCTAATGTCCCTCTTAAAAGCTGACACCCAGCACTAAACACTTGGGAAGTTGTGACTTGCCCAACACAGAGTAGACTGCTATCACCACCTACCCTTCCACAGCATCACCTGCTACGGACAGGAGAGCAAAATACATTCCCTGGCTCATTTTACCACATTGGACAAGCCAGACGGCAGATGCAAAACTGCTTTGTATTATGGTTTATTCCCAGATTTAACCAAATATTCTTGGAATCATCCCTACTTTGAGGCTGCACTTGATGCCCTTAAGCATAAAATACAAGAGTAGATAAATAGTCTAGGGTGGGAACCCAAACTTACTGGGTCCATATCCTGGCTCAACCGCTGGCCAGCCATGGGATCCTACACAAGTGTTTAAGAGTCCCAGTTTTTTTACAGGGGAATATTATTTCTTACCACGTAGGGTTGTTGTGTGGCTTAGATGATTCATATGGAGTGTTTAGTACAGTATATAGGAAGTACTCATTATAGACATTTTTATTTATAGCTCAATTAGCACTATGACCAGAAGTTGAAGGTCATATGACCAGATATACTGTCATATGATAGAATAAATAAAGACACCTATGGCCCATAACTCCTCAAGAATTAAGCTGTATTTTCCTTTTCATTGGAAGAGACAGAAAGAAGTTACATCTTTTACATACCCAACTGGCTGATTAATAAAAAAAAAAAAAAAAAAAGTCTCAATTTCTGCTACAGAAGACAGCTGATTTTTTAAAAGTGGTCCCACAGGCAAAACCACTCTGGTGGCTGTGAACACACCCAAAGTAACAACCCCAGCACTTCAGGCGATGAGAAGCAATGTTTACCTGATAAAAAGAATCATTCCTTTGCAAGGTTCTTGCACACTTCCCAGGTACACTAAACTTACTTGCAATTCAGCTTAGATCTCCATCCTCCCATTTCACTACAGTCAGTAAAAGTTTTCTTTCATTCTGTGTCCATGCCTTTACTTACTGTCTTCTTCTACTGTCTTTTCCTGAAGTATCCTACCTAACTCCCTTCATCCCCTAGCATCTCCAAAGTCAGAGTTTTTTCTTTCTCTTCACCATATGCTAACTGAAAACCCAACTTCCCCTCTACAAACCACCCACACCCACCCGATTGCTCAAGTATCCATTCATTATGGTAGTCCCAAGAACATGTTTAAACCCAAGATGTTTCAATGGAGTAAGACAGTTGCTCGGCTTAGACCACTAGAAAGTAAACTTCTGCAAGACAGAAAATGCACATTGCTTAAGTTCAGCACTATAACAATGAAGCCCTTTTCCCAATCGGCTTCAAAAATGTGATGGGGCTGACGATGAGGAAATAATAGCAAACAATATCTACATGTTTACTAAATAGTTTACTAAAATCTCCCCCATGGATCACCTACCTCATTTGATATTCACAACTACCACTTAACATAGGTATTTATTATCTCACTTTATAAATAAGGAATCAGGCTCGGAAAGTTTAAATAGCTTGTCCAAGGTCACACAGATAATAAACACTGGCTCTAAGCCTAGAACCCCGCTTTTCTCAATCCTATTCCAGAATTCTTCCCAGAGTGAGTTCACAGGACAGATCTCAGAAGGAAACCCAATGTCAATTACACAGCCTGGGTCTGAAATTTGGTCTACTTTAAAAGTATACGGCTAGTGCTCCAGCATTCCTTACAAGCAGATTTTTTCATGGATTCTTATGGATTACACAACATGCACTTAGAATTGTTCTGTTAAGTGGAGAATTGAAAGGCAGAATAGCATTTCCAAAGGTCAAAACTTAATGAGGAAATATCTCAGTGCACAGTGGTAAATGAATGGAGGGGGGTGGTTCTACTGTTCGATGTTATGGGGAGAGAAATATCTAACTTATTAAACAACTATTCATTCATGAAAATTACCTGATGAAGAGCCTGAGGATTCAGGGTGAACCAAAAGTCTTTTACAATTTTACTGAAAGTGACTTAGATGCATGCAAAAATTTTAATAAATCAAACTTCCGAGCAAAAAGTAAATTCTAAAGCATGAACACATACTAGTGTAATTATATGTTTTCTTTCCATTCCTCTGACTAGAAATTTCTCTAAAAACATACTCATCCCAACGTCCATTTCTGACAATATGGTAGGCTCGAGCTCCACAGATACAGCACAACTAATGATCCTAGATGAAAATTAAAAGGCGTCAGTTTTTAAGTAAACTTTACTTTTTAAAAGTTTTAGATTTACAGAAAAATTGCAAAGATAGTAGAGTCCTCATATAGTCCACAGTTTCCTCTTACATCTCATCGTTCATTTGCCACAGTTAATGAACCAGTGTTGATACACCAGTATTAATTAAAGCCCATACTTTTTTCAGATTTCCTTAGTTTTTACCTAACGCCCTTTTTCTGTTCCGAGATCCCATCCAGGATACCATCTTACATTTAGTTGTCATGTCTCCTTAGGCTCCTGTTGGTTACGACGTTTTCTTAGACTTTACTTATTTTGATGACCTTGAGAATTTTGAGAAGTACTGGTCAGATATTCTGTGTATACTCTCTCACTGGGATTTGTCTGATGCTTTTTCAAAATTAGACAGAGATTACAGGTTTGGAGGAGGAAGATCACAGAAGTGTCCTTTTCACCACATTGTATTAAGGGTAATACACTATCAATATAATTTTCGCTGTTGATGTTGACCTTGATCATTTGACTGAGGTCATATTTGTTAGATTCCTCCACTGTCGTTACTCTCCCCACCTTCCCTTTTCTACACTGTCCTCTTTGGAAGGAAGTCTTGAACGCACAGCTCACATTTAAGGAATGGAGAGTTATGGTTTGCCTCCTTGAAGGAGGAGTATCTACATGAATTATTTGGAATTCTTGTACAGGTAGATTTGTCTATATTTCTCCATTTATTTACTTATTCAATTACTTATTTATAATAGTGTGAACTCATGGATGTTATTTTATACCCTGGCTTATAATCTAATACTTTTATAATCTATAGACTATAAATCTATAATTTATACTTCTTTAATCTATACTTCTATAATCTAACACTATTTTAATGCTCAAATTGTTCCAGCTCTGGCCATTGGAAGCTCTTTCACTTGGCTCCTATGTCCATTTGACACACTCTCATTATTATGAGTTGCTGTTCTTATTTTTGTTTTTGTACTTCTTTACTTTCTGGAACTACAAAATACTGCAGGCTCATTTTTGTATATTTCCTGCCCCTGTCCCAGAATCAGCCATTTCTCCAAGGGGCCTTAGAAACTTTTATTGGAGAAAGGTATAAGAAACCAAGATCTAAATGTAGGTGAATTCATTACTAATGGAATGTCACTCCTTATAGACCCTCTCAGCTGACAGAGCAAGGAATTATACGTGTGTATATTAATCCTTGAATATACACATATCTATAAATACTCCCACATGTAATCACCTATATCTATATAAGATAAACGTGAGTTTATATTGATATGCTTGATTATTTTCATGTATATCTAAACTGTTGGAAAAGTAAGAAAATTTCTCAGAAGTTAGAAATGCAAGAAAGCAGAAATCAGAGATGCAAGCGCCCCGGAGCTGGTATTTGCCCTGGGACATACGCCCATCCAGGTAGACTAGAACTTGGGCAATAGATACAAAACAGGCCGGGAAAAGGAGAGGTATAAGGAAGAATTAGAGGCTGTGTGTAAAGCTAAGACGTGTCTTGAAGCCAGGACCCCTTCTAAACTTCTGAAAGGCATCACCTCACTAGGGAAAAAGGCCCTCCCCACAGACAGAGACAGTGGGATATGTGTTTACATGGCCCTTGGCTCTGGGAAGAGAGACAAAATGTACAAAGACTCCCCTGAGAATGAGAGTTTGGAGGCCTGCGTTCACATGCCCTGTATGGCCAAAACACAGGGGGGAAAAATACAAAGCAGAAAATGCAATTTCAGCAAGCCTGGTTGAGAGTACAAGTGCCCCAGCAGGAGGAAAGGCAAACTCTCTCTAAAGACTTGTGCTTTAAATCCAGGTCTCTAAATATTCCCACAGATAAAGTACAACGGCATGAAAATTACCAAAGAGAAAATAGATTAGTTGTTGCCAGGTCTGGGGGCAGGGGGAGAAGGAGGCAGGTGGGATTTGAGGAGAAGTGGGAACTACTAATAGTCCAAGGTTTCTTTCAGGGGGGACAAAAATATTCTGGAGTTAGTGTGTGACAACCTTGTAGATATCCTAAAAAAACACTAAATTGTACACTTTAGATGGGTGAATTGTAAGGTACGGGATCCTAAAATAGAAAGAGAACATTAATAGGAAAATTGGTGAAATACAAAAAGTCTGCAATTTATTTAATAGCTAAATATCGGTGTTGATTTTTAGTTTTAGTGTTGACAAATACACCATGGTAAGATGTTGACATCGGGGGAAACTGGGTGAGGCATGTATAACTACTCTTAATACTATCATTACAACTTTTCTGTAAATCTTAAATTATTCCAAAATAAAAGGGTTTTTTTTTTTTCTTAATTATCAAAGAATGTGACCTATCTATTATGAAACAAAAGGCAGTCTTTAAAAGATGTGTAAGTTGTTTCTGAAAATGCTGGGGAGACCCTTGGTATTTTCACTTGCACTAAGGAGGGCTAATTACAAAATAACACAACAAAGGAACTTTCCAGGACCCTCGAGTTCAAGGCCTTCTTCAGGAAATGAGATGTATCGGCTGCTACCTCATTTATGGTTACCTAACCAGCATTTTACGGTACTCATTGCTGGCTACATCTTTAGTCAACTCTTTTATTCAAGTGCATTTACTTTTGTTTAGCAATCTACAGTGTAGCTGCTCTTATAACCATTTTTCTTGTTCTTTTTTAACTTCTCCAATTTTTCTAGAAACTGGCAACAG
Source organism: Pteropus vampyrus (assembly GCF_000151845.1). Taxonomy (NCBI): domain Eukaryota; kingdom Metazoa; phylum Chordata; class Mammalia; order Chiroptera; family Pteropodidae; genus Pteropus; species Pteropus vampyrus. The sequence continues at coordinate 736,865 of NW_011888861.1, read as the reverse complement.
AGAATCAAATCTAGACACATATTACTCTAATAAATGTTTGACGGTTGCTAAGTACACAAGAGATAGCTTTCCAGCCCTCACAGAAACTCATAAGTGGCTAATTTCTAAATCATTTTACAATCCTCTACCTGCCTTCAAATTCTCTCTGCAATTTCAATTAGCTAAGACGCACAGTTGTAATTCATTATGCGTTACTTTGATGAAATAGAGCCCCACCTTAAATCTTGATGAGATGATTTTTTTTTTAGTTTACAGCTTCATTCTGCCCTTCTTCTAAACTAAGATAACAGAACTGGCCATCAGATAAAGATATATAAAAAGACATTCTAAATACTTCAGTAGAAAGATAAAAAACACATAAGTCAACTTATCTTTTGAAACTCAATAAAGCTAACTAACTATAAAACTGAGGTAAATGTTAACTCGATATGGCTGAGATTACAAAAATAAATGTTATAATAGTCTTATACTATTATACCTTTTTTGTAAACTCCACCTCCAGGCCCCAAAGATTAAAAGAAAAAAAACCATTTTGTCTTTCTCTCAACATTTGTATAAAATGGCTCTCTGAATACAATTTCATATAAATGTTGATTTGCTTCCCTTTTGCTAAATAGCCTGCAGGCAAGTTAACACATTGTTTGGAGAAAAATGGGCAATTATCTTTTACAGAAAGGAATAAAAACACCTCAACAACCCTAGTAGACAAGAAATAGAAGCTCTTCTCTATGTGGTCTTTTTTCCAGAATAAAGCACCCAAATTCTGATCTTACTCCAATAAGGAGGGGGGTGAAAGAAGAGAGAAGATTCCAGAGCCCCGAAGATAAAATCACTTCAGACAACAAGCAGCAAATGCACACATTTCATTGGAAAAAAAAACAAGAAAGTAAAATCAGACACAACCCTTTTAGCTATGAAAAGTGGAAAGGAGTCATGGTTTCTGGGCTTTCCCCTCAAACGGTGTTTCTTTACAATCAAAAATCAAACCTTCTTTGCTGCTTAGAATCACAGAATTTTAGAGCCAAATAAGTCTGAAAGAGCATCTTTTCCACCAGATGTGGACACCAAGAATTCTGGAGACCAAGCTAGTTAGAGGCAGAGCTACTTTCACCCCTGAGACAGAGGGGACGTGGGAATCTTTAATGTCTTCATGCCTAAGCCAGAGCGTACTTCTCTTCATCAGAGGGGAAACTGGGAACAAACCCCAGTCTATGCCTCCCAGAGCTCAGTGCTAACCCCCCCATATATGCCATGGTGACACCCCCTGCCCTCTGTATTCCTGGGGAATGTGAACAGAGGAGGCGGTGCCATCATAGGAAGACCCCTTTCCAGTCCCCCAACCCACCACCAGCAGCATTTTCAGCTTTCGCTAAATGACAAGGCAGTTCCTAGAAGCACAGAAAGAGAGCTCCCAGGAAAGGCAGAGAGGAAGTCAAATGTCACAAGAGCTCTGTGCAGATATGAATCAATCCCTAAGAGACGCTGTTAAGTTTACCAAAAAAAAAAAAGGCGAGGAGTAGAACCACACACTATCACTCGTGTTACAAAAAAGACAAAACAATTCTGTTTGCATGTGTGCATAGCCTATTGCTAAAAGGATGCCATTGGATTCCACTGAGGAGGGGATATGGGCATCGGGGAGAAAGTGGAGGAAGAGACTGGCCTTTCATTATATCCCCTTTTCTGTCCCCTTTTCTGTCTTGTGATTTTGATTCTAAGTAAATAAGCTACTTGTCAGAAAAAAATAATCTTTTAAATTGTATTTATACAAAATAAAAACCAAAAATTTTAATTTTTTTAAATTTTAAATTAAAATAGGTAAATAAAAATTTTAAATAAATAAAATAAAATAAAAACAAAGACAGAGCAAAAATAACACCAGGAGAAAAAAGTCTTTGGAACAAACCTGTCTCAACCCAGTGACACTCACAGTTAAACCACTTCAAGAAATTTCACAAAATGACTTTTGAATTTAGCAACTTCCTGTATGCCTTAGCAACCTTTTGCTGTGTACTTTGGTTGACTGTTTCGAATTGGAGATACAGAACGATGAATGAGACAAAAGGGAAAGGTGTGGAGGTAATAAAACAAACCACCGCCTTTTTAAATTACTTGTTTGAAATAAGAATTTAGAACCACCTGAACCAAAACTTTTCAAATGTACCCTTGCTCTTTTTCAACTCGACTAGAACCTGAGCTCTGTGTTGTTATTATGGTAAATAAACCTGAGAATGGAATATTTGTAATGGTATGATGGCTGGGAAATTCCAGCTCTATGGGCCCAGATATCTTTATTCAACACTAAAACTGCCTTAATGTTACTGTGAACTTTCAAAACCATTACCGCAAAATCAGATCAGTGGTAACTCATAAAAGACTAACCACTGATATTTTTAAAAAGTTATAAGCAGAGCTCCACTAGTACAAAGTCGGTAAATGCTTCACCAAGTACACAGTTTCTGGATAACTAAAACACACATTACAAATGGGTTAATGTATAAATGAGTTCATCTGTGGTAGATGGTGACGTTTCTTAAGCCCAAAGGGATAGCAGTTTTTTAATAAAGCATATGTTTAATTAGTATAAACTACTTGAAGTTACTTTCCCAACTGATTACTCTCCAGCCTTGTGCTATTCTGGCAAAACTACCAGAAATTGTTATTAAGACTGAAGCAAGTTTTCCCTTTATCTTGTATACTAAAAGGGTTGACTTACTTAAAACAGAAAGCTTCTGAAAATCATGCAACCAAACACTGTTATTAAATTACACATTCTGAATTTTTTTAACAAGTTGCTGCTACAAAATATATTTCCAGAATGTATCTCCTTAAATATAATCTTTTCATGAAATTTTCTTCATAAGTGCAATTTGGAGGCCCTGCTGCACAGTACTCAGGAGGGCTTGGATACATGGCACCTTGTATATGTGTTGACTTTCAACTGCTAAAAGAAATTTCTGCATGTTGTTCACATAAACCTGAGACAATTGGTCCAAAAATGATATTAATATCTGCACTTATAACCGCATGTGATGAATACATCAACTCCACATAATAAAAATGGGAATGGGTTAATATTTAAACAACACAAGATTAACATTTAGCTATCAGAAATTGGACAATTAACTTTCAAATCAGAAATTAGAACTATTCAATCTGTAATGCAAGTTCCATAATAAACAGGTCTAACCAGTTAGTAAAAAGAACTGTCTCCCAATTTTATCTTAATTTAGTCATTCATTTCAACGCAAGAATGTAAATTAAATTCCATTTCAATCCAACAAACATTAATTTAGTTCCTACTTCGTACTAAACATACAAACATAACTCAAATTCATCCTTAGTCACTACCCACAAAGAATGTTCATCTCTTCTCCAGTCTCAGTACCTTTGTTCAAACAGCTTCCTCTTCCTGGAATATTCTGCCTGTCCTGCCTGGCCCCACCCCAGCACTTTCCCCTTCTCCTTCTAAAGCAGCAGCTCCCAGGAAGTCTTCCCAGCACCCTCCCAGGACAGGCCCACAGGTGCTGAGGCCCTGTGTCCTCAGACAATGGCATGTGCACATGTCCACAGGCGCATCGAGCATGTATAATACCAGGTTTACAGGTAATACGATAGTTAATCAGTGCTTACAGGTTTATCTCCCAGAAGGTACAGATCCTCATTAATCTCTGTATCCCCATTCTAGCTCAATATTTGGCATACAGTGTTCAATAAGCAAATACAGTCATACACCATGTACCAATGAGGACCCATTCTGAGAAACGCATTGTTAGGTGATTTCTCCGTTGTGCGAACATCGTAGAGTGCACTTACACAACCCTAGACTATGTGGTATAGCCTAGTGCTCTTAGGCTACAAGTCTGTACAGCACGTTACTGTACAGCACGAGGTTGAATCAAGCACAAGAAAAATGATGCACTCAAGAGATATGATAAACACAATGTGGATGAGGCATACCGTTCTACAGCAAGCTTTTTCTTTACAAGTAGAAAAGTACACTCTAAAGTAACAATAAGTGCAGTATATTAAATACATAAACCAGTTAACACTGTAGTTTATTATCATTATCAAACAGTATGTACTGTATATAATTGTACGTGCTGTACTTGTATATGACTGGCATCGCAGTAGGTTTCTTTATTCTGGAATCACAACACGTGAGTAATACATTACACTATGACATTACAATGGCTACAAAGTCACTAGGAGATAGGAATTTGGGGGCTCCATTATAATCTTATAAGACCACGGCTGTTGACACCAAAACCTCAGTATGTGGCACATGACTGTAGATGAGATAATGTATGCAGTGTAGCTGTCTGAGTGCCTGATAGCATAAGCATTCAATACATAGAAGTTTGGGTATCAATAAACCAAACAGGTAAACTGAGGCCAAGTTGTGAAGGGCACCTCTTGCTCCACAACAGGAAGGCTAAAGCTACAGGACCCGCTAGGCTTCTTCTTGAAATGCCAGGAAGTATAGGGCTACACTTCCACTTTCTCTGCCCTCCCTTCAATTACTGCCAAATCAAGCCACCAGATCGTGACACCAGGGAGCACTTTCCAGACGGGCTGGAATCATCCAGGGTCTACTAGAATGGAGACTGCTCATCCTCTTGTTCTCTGTGCACGAGTCTTACAGAGCTGGCCTAAGGGATGGTCCCCAACTCCACCAGCCCTTTCCTCTCAATTCTGTGGAATTTTGGGTTTATACCTCACAGTGTTGTCCTCAACACATCTTACCCTTCGATGTTGTGTGGCCCCAGGAAAGACCAAAATGCCTGTGGCCTTATCAGATCTCTGCGACCCCAGGGGATGCACCCCTACCTGCCTAGAACCCTCCCACTCATCCTAGACTCTCAGGGCCAGCATGCCAGGTCCACTTCTCAACTTGCAGCCATGTGCGGCTCCTGACTTTCTACTCCTCCATGCTGACTCATCTTCCCACTGCTGACCTTCTCTAAGCCCTCCCACTGCTGCACTCAAAAACATCAGAGCCTTCCCAACTCTCTCCTTTCATTCTTAGCTTAGTAAGAGAACTGTTGGCCTCTAGGCATTTTCTTTCACATTTTATCATTCAGCAGGGGGCAGGGCAAGTAGAGAGAAGAAAGTCACTGCTTTTTCCGACTCCCCATTGCTGCTTTGGAACATGTTTCTTCCACCATCCTTATATAAAACCTTCCCTCCTTCCTGATTCTACCCAGACTCCTTACATTGAGATGCTGCCTGCAGAGCAGCTGGCTGTGTGCCTCCTAGCGGGTCACACCCTCTCTGGTCCTTCACATTGTCAGAATCTACCAACTACACCGGCCTAGAGAGCTTAGGTACCACACAATTTTTTTCTCTGTCACCTCACATCCTCAAATTCAACGGGGAAGCTTCACTGTTTAGGAGAACAGTCTATCAAACCTCCAGTTCCTTGGCTTGCTAAACCAAACTGACTTTCATCCCAACTCCCATAGCCAA
>NW_011888861.1:666272-731346 GCF_000151845.1 Pteropus vampyrus | reverse complement strand
GGGGAAGCTTCACTGTTTAGGAGAACAGTCTATCAAACCTCCAGTTCCTTGGCTTGCTAAACCAAACTGACTTTCATCCCAACTCCCATAGCCAAATCCTGACTTTCCCCATCTCCCAGAAAAGCTTCACTGGGAATATTCAACATCCAAGTCCCCAGGTCTCTCATTTCCTCTGCACCTGCTCCTCAAAGTCCCTCAGTCTCTGAATCTCCCTTTTCACTTCCATCACTTCCAACTTCTTGTCAGCATTTTTCAACACCCTTACTTCTTAACTTTCCAACAACTTTCTCTGGAAACATCCAACTGTCTGTTTTACTTTTGTTCCTAAAAGGAGTTGCTGAACAAGAAAAAGCGCATATTGATATAAATTCATGCCTCGAAGAGTCTATGATTTTCAGCGGCCTCTGAGGGTCTATGATTTTCAGTGAGTTGATTACACTCAGCCACCCATTAAGCTGCTCCGATCAGTTCTTTCTCCACACCCCCACTCCATCCCGTAAAGACTACTCTAAACCTTCATTCATCCTCAAAACCCCCGCTCCTACTTATCCCTGCATCCTTTAGCCATGACCTCCTGCACCACTTCACAAAATGAAAACCCTAGCACAACCTAAACCCTTGACCACCTTTTCTTTGGTGGTAGCAGTGGCTCTAAACTTTAGTTGTCACGAGAATCAGCCGGGGACCACTCCATCCTAATATCTGGATTCACTTGGTCTGGGACAGATCCCAGCAACATGCATGGCAATATATTCTAATGGATCATAGTCTGTGAATCAAATTTTGAAGAAAATTAGTCTATAGCAAGGGTCTACACTCTCTGGCCCTCTAGTTAAATCCAGCCCACTGTCTATGATTGTGTGGCCGGCGTATTAAAAACGTGTTTTACATTTTTAAAGAGTTGAAAAAAACTCAAAAGAAGAAATTTTCACAACATATGAACATTATATGAAATTCAAATTGCAGTGTCCATAAATAAAGTTCTACTGAGAACACAGCCACGCCCATTTATTTACATCTTACCTGTGGCTGCTTTCATGCTATAACGGCAGAGTTGAGTAGCTGTGACAAAGATTGTACGGTCTTCAAAGCCGAAAATATTTACTGTCTGGCCCTGACAGCAAATGTTTGCCAACCCCTGACCTGCAGAATAAAGTGTAAATACCTCACCAGAGCATTTCAGCTTCCTGGTGATGTGATTCCTGCTTACTTCTCCAACCTAGAGTCTTACAGTCCACACAACTGCAGCCCACCCACCATCCAATTCGGTGGACTCTCAATTTCTTGAATTAAAACACACAATTTCACACTCCACACCTCTTCACGTGCTATTCTTTCTAATCACTTTGCCTGACAAATTCTTCTTCATCTTTCAAGACCCAAGTGCTCCCCGTCACCTGAGATGCTCTATGATAACCATGCCTCATCCCCTTCCACTATGCTTCATTAATCTGTATCCCACTTATCTATCTAAAGCAGTGGTTCTCAAATTTTCAGGCACAACAGCACCAACTGGAGGGCTCATTAAATCACCTGCGGCTGAGCCTGTCCCCGGAGTAGCAGATGGGGTACCGGGCTGAGAATGTACTTTTTCTAACAGGTTTCCATGCTGATGCTGCTGGTCCAGGGACTACAATTAGCAACGCCACTGGTTGATATATGTGTCCTCCACCCGACAATGAGTTTTTGGATGATGGGCCCTATTTTGTTCATGTTTGAATCATCACAGCTTAGCAGAGCCCCAGGAATTCCTGGAACACAGAGAAACTCAATACTTGTTGTTTTTGGTTTAACCAAATTATCTTCCTCCCTGGAGGTGAATCATTTTCATTATCATACAATAAAGAGGAAATTAAGTCCGAAGAGGAGGCCTGACATTGCAGGAAGTGAAAAGAAGTGGCTCTCTGCTAGACTGCTGTCCTGTGGCCTGCCATATGCATCCTAAACTGGGGTGAACCAGAAAGCCCCAGGGGGAAGAGTGGGTATAGCCAGGGGGCAGTGTCATTCAGGGAGGATTGGGGAGTTAGGTGCAGGACCCTTCCTCCCACAAAGGCCAGTCTACTGTCCACTTTAAAAACAAGGCTCTACATAATGAAGTTTGATAATGTACATCAGAAACAGTGGCATATATTGTTCCTACATTTACTGAGTACCCACTATTTCCTTGGAATACAAGGAGGGATAAAACCTGGACCTCAAAGAGACTAGAAACTAGTTTGAAATTCAGCATATAAACCAGCAAGATAACTAGCAATATAAGGTAATATTTACTAAATGTCACATGTAAGCCAAGTCAAAGATCAACATAAATTCCACAGGAGTCCTGTGTGTCCTATGGCTTCCCTCCACCAGGGTTCCATCTACAAACCTCTATTGGCACTTCACAGGTCTGTCATGGCACTGCACTTGTACACTTATATGGGTTCCTTGTCTTCTCTGCTGGTATATAAGCTCTTCTAGAATGAGGAAGGTTTTGACCTTGATTGTTTTGTCCTTATATTTCTACCACCTGGCCAGGTACCTGGCACTAATAGCATTAAATAAACATTTAATTGATTTAATCATGACCGTGGAATGTGAGCTGAGCTTTTAAGGAAGGGCAAGACTTAGACAAGAAAAGAAGTAAAGGTTGGGCTTTCCAAGAATGGACAAGGGAACAAACCAGGTGACTAAAAGCTCCAGGCAGGTAAAGAAACTTTGTGGTCACAGGCCCTGGTGGAATAATCAACCTTATAAACTGTATCACGAGCTTACATTAATAGTCTTTAATTAATTTCTAATGCTTTAATCTCAAAATCATTCCCTGAATTCTTATGTCCTTTCTATTTTTCCCTTGCCCTATATTCTGCTGATTAAATTAGGGAGGAAGGAAGGGAGGTTGGGGGTGGGGAAGGAGGGGAGAGAGAGAGAGAAAAGAATATATATCCCAAAGAATCCAAATTTAACACTGAATTGATATTTTATGCAAACACAAAATCTGTGGATGCCAGTCAGTAAAAATAGCCTTAGCACCCAGAACTCTCCACCACCAAAGTGGAAATGCCTTAAAGCCAAGAAAGTTTCTTTCTCACCTTTCACAGCTCCTAGGACACAACCGTGCACCACACAAATTAATAAGGTCAATATGGCATCCATCCTAGTAGCTCAGTCGCTCTTGCAAACTTAGAATGCTCTGGTTAAAGACAGACAGCGTCACACTCCACAACCAAAACAAAGTGGACGGAGCATGAGAAGATGATTTAAACAAGAAATAAAATAAAACATTCATCCTCCATTCCTTGATTCCCCCCTTAATGGGAAAAAGAAGTTCTTACCTAACTTATTCTGGGTAAGTGAAGCTTTGTATCTGAATAATCCTACTAATTGTCGGAACTCCGTATTTGCTGGACAGAGACTCACTATTTTTTTTTTTTTTTGGCAATATACTTGGAAGCTATTTTATTTTATTTTATTATTTTTTTATTTTAGTTTTTTTATGGTGACATTGGTTAATGAAATCCAATAAGTTTCAACTGTACACTTTAACAGTAAGGTATATATATATATTTACACTGTGTGTTCACCTCCTGTAGTTAGATTTCTGTCACTACATATCTGACCCCCCTTTACCCTATCTACCTCCCCCTCCCTCCTGCCCTCTGGTAACCACTAGTCTATAGCCCATGAGACTCACTAATTTAGAAATGCAGTTTCAACAAACTCATCTTTGAGGTAACTATGGAGGCTCCTAAGTCATCACCCATTTGCTCTATCTGAATCTCTGTGCTCTATTTGTTTCTAATTAAATAAGATGATTTTATATTTAACATCTTTCTTTAGGAGGAGATCAGACTAGTAAAAGTCCCTGGAAACTAAAACCATAGATTTTTTTCCTCAGAATTGTCACAGTTGTATACAGGCTTCCCCCAGGAGTTAACGGAACAGGTAAATGGATTATCAGGTGAAAAGTAATAAAAAAGTTATTCACTCTCATAGTAGAATGCTCAACGGATATTACAGTTTTTGCAAATAATAAACTACTTAACACATGGACACCTATAAGCCAAAGATATTCTCAGAAGTGCGCTCAATTCAAATATTACAAATGTATGTGTGAAATGTTAAGACATTCATTAGGAAAAAAATTCAGTGTCTTTATGTGGCATAGGAAGAACTATTTGGGTAACTTGAGGTATATGTTTTATAATTTTTAGCATATCACAGGCCAATAAAAAAATCACTCTTTAATGGGACAGGAGCAAATGTTTATCAAGGACTGAACTCTTACCCTTGGATTCTCCTCCAGGTCTGTCTAGACCTTTCCCTTCCTCATTCTGTGCCCTTGGACCCCTGCAGACTGCATTATCCAGGTGCCCCAGGCCAGCCACCCTTGGGGTGCCTGACCACTGTAGGGCACCTGGCAAGAGATAAAAGGACTGTGAGGTAGGAGAAGGGCTGAGGTTCTCTCCAGGCACAGGTTGGGTGCAGCTCTCACTGGGCAGTTGCAACAGGACTTCCAAACCTTTCCCTTCAGTGCCCAGGTCTTGGTACCCGATCATCCTTTGTCAGTTCCCTTAATGTTGCCCACATTCCTCTAAGTAGTTCATCAAAGTTTCTTCATTGCAACCCATTGAGTTGAATTCTGTTTCCTGCCAGAATCCTGTCTGATACAAGGATCTCCCTAATGTGGGGCATTATGTCTATAAAATTTTATGTCTATAAAATTTCTCAGCTCCAAAACGTAGGTCTTATTGCCATCTCTCATTTTACATATGAGGATGCTGAGGCTCTGAGAGGGTAGAGTATCAGCCATGGTCACAAAAGGAAGTCTCCTGGCAGAGCAGGAATTACACCCAGGTCAGTCTGACATCTAAGATCTTAAAAAGCCCTTGAAAGAAACATCGAGTTTGCAAACTCTCAATCCACAATTTAGCCTCAAACCACATTATTTATGGTCTGGGATTTTCCCTGAGTCTAAAATAAGCTAGCTGGCACACTGCCCTATATGTGCTTCTTCCACCAAAAGTCATTCAGATTCGACCCTGCTGGACAGTGGATGGGCTGTCCTAAGATCTAAGAGATAACAGGTGCTCCCTCCTTGCCCATTACCCACATTCTTCCTTCAGTTCATCCCAGAAATCCCTACCTCTCCACCTTAAATGCCCCTAAAGCTCCTTCGCTCTCTCTTACACATTAAAAACAAGGTTCCTTTAACAGAAATCCAGGAGACTGGGGATGCAGTTAAAAAACAATAACATCATACAAGCACTTCCCAGCTGTAACTCACCAGTTTCCATTAACAGTCTATCTTTTTTCATACACAAGGCCCTCCCTGGATTCCTCTCTCTAGCTGTGCAGAATAGCTTAAAAAAGAAAATGCAATTAAAATAAATTCAGGGGGTGGGGAGTGGGGTTAAGAACAAAACAAACTCCCCTTATGAGTTACATTCATTTCAGGGCTAAAGACTTAAGCTCTTATTTCTGTCTTTGCCTAGGTTCCTGGATCTCTCCCATCATCACTACACACAAAAGAGTAATTTACAAAAGCAGGAGTTAGCATCTGATACCTCTCCCAAGTCCTTAACTTTCTAGATTTAGCAACTAACTGATAAGAAGACAGTGAGATGAGAGGTACTGAATCAGATCCTCAGAGGGAGCCAGGTAAATGGTTGGCTCAGTAAATAGTATCTGAGTAGGGAAACTGGCTAGCTTTCACTTCTCCATTGCTGAAAGAATGTGAGTGGAAAGAGCAGCAGGTATGCTCTTGTTTGAGACACAAACAAACAAAAAAATTATGTAAATATAAAATTACATATATAAATATCACTAGTGAGAGGTGAGGAAGAAACCTGGGCAAAAACTGAGCCATGAAACAGGCAAGAGTGCAGTGGGCCCTCCAGCAGGCCACAACCCGATTCCATTTAAATCAACCCACATTTACTGACTCACATTTACTAAATACATGGCAGATCAAGCCTGCAGCACCTAAAGGGGACATGGAAAGGAGTAAGACGGCCTCAACTTTCAGGAAGATTTCTTACCAGAAATTACTGTTCTTTATTTCCATTTTCAATTTTAACGGTAGCAGACAGCACCGGACAGTCCAAATAACCTCGACAGCAACCCTCTTGTCCCACTAAAACTGCCCTTCTCCGGAGCCTGGAACCTCAAGGATAAAGGAATAAACTAAGGTCCTCGGACAACGATAGTGTCCAGCGTCCCTCCTCCTTTGCCGATGGACATCACACATGGTATAAAATAAGTGTCACCCTAATTTGACAAGTCTCACTGTTTAAGCCTAAAACCAGATCTCTCATTCGAAAGCTAAATAGGCTGTAATAGGCCTCTAGATTAATCAGGAGTATTTTTTAAATTGGATCATCTATATTAAAAATAATAAAGACTTGACTCTACTGATGGAAGAAACTGATTCATGAATCAGAAGACTTTAGAACTTAATAATAGGAAACAAGGCAACCCAAAACTTTAAAAAAAAGTTCATTCGAACTTGTCGTACAAGGTATCTTTTTTTCTCCCCCCCATCTCGACACTTAACAGGAGAAAAACATAAACTTCCCCCACACTTACAGGAGAAAAACATAACTCAAAAAAAAAGACAAGAAAAGAAAGAGCCCACCTGTCTAGTTTGCAGCTGTAACATCTGCTATGGGGGCGGGGGCAGAGGGAGATAACGTTTCCCGGGTAGGCTCCGCGCCCGGACTTGAGGAGGGGTCCTGCCTCCCCTCCGCACTCACCTGGTCGAGCGGGATGCCTAGGAGCTGGCTGAGCGGGTGCAGGCAGGTGGAGCCCGTGGTGCGGTAGGAGAGGCTGGACGGCGGCTCGGTTGCCATCCCGCATCTTCGAGAGGCTGCTGCCCCCGCCCCGGCCCGCGCCACTCTACTGGGCGTCCTCCCGCCCGAGTGCTCGTGGGTGGCCGCCCCGAGGGGCGCGCGGCCGCCTCACTCCCGGGGACCTAGGTGCGAGGAGGCGGGGGGGCGCGACCCGACACCAACTCCAGGGGCGCAAACTTAGCGTTGGCGCTGCGGCCCGGGCGCCGTGGGAGGGCCTCGCCGAGCGCGCCGCTTCCCGCTCCCTCCTCTCTGCGCTCATTGGCCGGGCCGCCGGGACGCCCGGGAGGAGGGAGGGAGGCAGGAAAGTGGGGACGCGGAGCCCGGCCCCGAGCGCCACCCGGCCCGCCCAGCCGGGCCTGAACTCGGGCGGCGGGGAGACGGAAAGCGACGCGGGCGGGAGTGCTGGTGGAGCGCGGCCCCTGGGGCGGGGAGGCGCCTCTCGTCCTCCTCCGAGCTGGACGCCCCGTCTCTTCAGCACACGACGCGACCTCCAACCCGAGTCACCCAGGCGGGCGCCTTTCTCTAGAGCGCACCCCTTGCCCCACCCCGGTCCCCGCCCGGGCTAAGATTTCCTGCGCTTTCCTTTAGAGCTTTCTCCCTTGCACTCCTTGCGGCAGAGGGTTAATCTGACAGTGGCTAGAGCCCAGAGAGACCCCCCTGGGCTGCTATACCCCAGCACCCACACTCCCTCTTTTTTTGAGTTTCATCACCAACAAACTCCCCTAAACTTTAAATGGCCTGGTCGGAGTTTCTCAACCCAAGAGCAAGAAAGTCCGTATCAGCACCCCTTGTCCCTATGGAGATTTTATAGGTGAGGTCTGGAGATTGACCAGAATTAAAATTACTGAAATTATTGACCAGAATAAATTCCTCAGCTTGAGCAAGATGACAGCTGTAAGTGAGGTGTTTGAAGGCAGAAGGGGCCTGAAAACACTTTTTAAAAATCAACACACTTAGATATAAAATGCCACAAAAGTTCTACTGTTACTGTAATACAATCAATGTTAAAAGAAGTATTAAATGACAAAGTATCAAGAAAACAAATCAGTTACACTATATATTAATTAAATAGGCTTCTGGGGGACCAGATATGATTCTAAGATTTATAAGAGCTTGTGGACATAAGAAACATCCAAACCTGTAGAGAATTTTTATAAGTTTATTTGAACCAAACTGACACCTATGTTCCCAGGAGCAAGATCTCAAATGCTCTGCAGAATGACAGTTTTGCAGTTTCTTTTACACATTGGAAATTAAGGAGGGGCCATAAGGAAGACTGGAGAAAGCAAGACAGGTTTGGATGACAGGATAGTTAACAAGGTTATGTGCTCTCTTGAGGGTTAATACCCCCTTGGAGGAGTATTACACTGGCATTTCGAAGGTGCGTTAACCTAGATGCGCAAGAACATACACAGGGCTGGCTTAAAACCTTTCACTAAGGAAGTTATATCCATGGGGCGTGGCCACCCACCATGACCTGCCTAGGTAGGAATTTATGATCAGATCACCCTGCAAGGTTACTTTTCATAGAACAGCCTTCCTTTTTTTTTGGTCCACAGGCCACATATGGCTCTCTTTTCCTTTCCCTTTATCTTTTTCCATCCTCTATTAATTGTAGATCCTTAATAATTATGTTAGCTATAACTTTATAAAAGTTGTTTCATTTACCAGCGACAATACCCCATGTGGTAATTATAATCCCTATTTACAGATGAGAAAACCGGGGTTTAGAGAGCTTAAGTAACTTGGGTTTATTTAGGGAGGTTAAGTAAAACACATCTGATTCCAGAGCCTGGGCTCTGACTTATTATGCCACATTGCCTCCATTCTCTCTTCAGCAAGAGGCCCACCCACATGCCTGACACAGGCCTATCATTCCTGTGGACAGGCATTATATTTACTGTTCAAAATGAGGTGGCAAGAGAGATGCTACAGGCATTCTGTCTCGCCTGTTTTCTATCTGCAGTAGAATGAGGTTTGATGTCAGGTTTTTAATCTCCCTTATGGAACCATGCTCACAGTGTGAAGTCATCCAGAAGATCCAGTGCCCATCCCGATGACTGGTCTAAAATTAAAGGCCAGACCAAAGGTCTTGAGAAGGCTTCTGGCATGTTTCAGGAAGGCAGCATGATCCTATGGACTGATGTAAACTCAGCACTAGTCATATGCCAGTCTAGACCCAGCCAAAAATACTCAAACAAAACTGAATTAAAACAGTCCTCAAAGTTCTCAATGGTATAACCCCTCAAGAAGATAAAATTCTAATGATATAATCAGTCTAGAGTCAACCAAAGATAATCATCAACAAAACTAAATTAAAACTATCAACAATAATATAACCCATGTAAAAATAAGATTGCCATTTTAATAATACTATATATTTATGTAACAATGCTGTATACTCACAGAGCATATTCATTTACATCATCCCTTTGATCCTCCCAACAACTCTATGAGGTTGGAAGGTATTATCATTTTTATTATACCATCATCATCTCCACTTTTATGTAGAAGATTACTAATTTCTGATAATTTGCAGCTAGCTTATACAGCTAGTAAACAGAAAAAGTAGGATTCAAAACTTGGCTATTGTTCTTTTTATTATACAGAAATCTTTTTATTATGCTAGGAGTCCACCTTCAGGAAAACAGCAGAAATTGTTGCCTGTAAAGTACATTAAATTCCATGCTTAACAGTTGATAGCTGATCTGCATAATGGTCTAATTTGACCTACAGTGGGTATTCATTCTTGCTTTTTAAACAGTTTCTTTAAGCATTATTCACAAAACCTTAGAGAATTTAGATTTTGCAATCAGTGCTCAGTTTTTTAGCATTTTAGCTCAACCACTCTGTTTGCTTAGAACATATCATGCCATCGACCTGCCTAACATTGTTTAAGGTTGAGATCACAGTTAAACGTTTTTATATTTGTACGTGTTCAGCAAATGAAGAAATTAATATAACTGAACACCTACCAGATTTAGCTATTACTGCTAAGTAATAGCATATTTCCCTAAGAATATTCAAGATCAATCAACACAAATCAGCTCAGCATGTTAACTTATGTGCATCGTACAACAGGGAAACGCTGATATGGCTAAAGACAAAAGAATCCAAAATAATATACTAACCTCTGAAAGAAACCAGTTATAAGAAATACAAAGCAGAAATTAGTCATCGATAACTGAACATAGAATAAAGCTTGCTAACAAAACTCCATTAACTAAAAATACTCAGAAAGATATTGATATATATGATTTTGTACAACTGCTGAGTGGTTGGAACTGGTGCCTAAAACCTAGAATAGGAACAGATAATGAAAATCTAAAGAACCCAGTCTTTAGACCTAAAGAAAACTGGATCCGAAAGCCAGTGCTGCCTTTTACTGGTTTTGTGACTGAGCAAATCAATTAACTTCCTCAAGCCTAACTTTCTCCTCTATAAAGTAGGAATAAGGATTATGATCCCTTGTGGCTGGTATAAGGACTGAAGGAATCCCTTGTGGCTGGTATAAGGACTGAAGGAATCCCTACATATTTCAATGGAGTTAGTGATCATAATTGAATGTTTAGTGATGAGTCAGGCGTTATTGTAAACAAGAAGCCATGCTACAAATTCTTGGAGTGCATCGATGTGTCAAGAGTTTGTCCTTGCCCTAAACTACACCCAAAGAGGTAAACTTTCTCCGTTACTGTATCTACTTTCTACTTTCGATCTCCTCTTTGGCTCTCATATTTCAGTTGTTTGCCTGCTATTTTGGTTCTCCTATGATCTGGGGAACTCTACAGATTTCCTTAGAAGCACTAGGCTTTGAAAGCTGAGTGCCTAAGGAGTTCTTGAAGAAGTACTTCAATTTTAAGTAAACTCTATGCTGTCTATCTTGGTTATTCACAGGTGCTTTTCTTACTTCCTGCTTCTTTGACTATGTTCCAAATACTCTTGCCAAAGAAGTATCCTGTATAATAAAGTGTGATTAAAGATAATATTTGAGAATATAGAGATAAATAAAAACCTATCTACTTATACTGCCAGGATAAGTTTACTGGTTGACGGCAGTAAAAAAAAAGAAAAAAAGAATTCAAAAAGCAAGGTAGGGCCCAGCCTGGTGCCCCAGGAGCCTGTGATGTCCTGAGATGCTTGTCTCTCACCCTCTCCACCCTCCCCCGACTGTGGGTGTTGCTAATGAGGCCACCATCATCTTAGGCTTCAAAGAGCTCCAAAGCATCAACCCTTTACTCCAGACCTTATATTCGTCTTGGAGATCACTTGGAATCTTCTTCAACTCTTATATTTTTATCTTATTCTTCATTCTCTGTTCTGTAGCCTAGCCCCGTGCTAGTGGCAAGTATAACAATTTTTCAGAATGAATGGATGGATGGCAATCAATGCAGCCAATGAGACTCATGACTGCCTCTTCTCCTCTCACTTAAGTCCTGGTGATCCAGCTTGTTGTTCAGAGCTATTGTGGCCTTTCATCAGCACATTAGGCTGGCCAGCCCCAAACGCTGAGTGCACAGTCTGTTATTTATAGAACTAAAGTAGGTATTTGCCCCTATTCCTTGGTTCTTTTCCTATACTCCGAATGGGAACTTTTATCTATTCGTAAACATTTTTCAATCATTATTGGTCAATTCTCTCAAAGTACCCTGCAACACAAGCTTAGATTTTTACAAAAATATACTACTGGGTACTCATGTCAATTGCCAAGCTCCAAGAAAGGGACATCAAGCTTAGTCAACCACAGGACCTAAGACAGGAGTAGACCTGGCAGACTGGCCAGAAAGGATAGAGAAGAGTGAATGAGGGGAGAGAGGGAGGAGATGGACCATCAAGAGAAGGGGGGTCAGCATATAGGGACCTTGGAGACCCTTATAACAATTTTGGCTGCTCTTCTGATTGCAATGGAGCATCACTGCAGAGATTTGAGCAGAAGAATGTCTATGCTCTTTAAACTACTCTGCTTTTTTCCTCCCCCTAGTCTCTGGTAACCACCATTCCGCTTCCTGTTTCTATGAATTTGACTACTATAGATACCATATATAAGTCAGCAGTCCCCAACCTTTTTGGCACCAGGGACCGGTGCTCCTATGAGAATCTAATGCCTGGTGATCTGAGGTGGAGCTGAGGCAGTGATGCTAACTCTGGGGAGCAGCTGCAAATACAGATGAAGCTTAGCTAGCTTAAACGCCACTCACCTCCTGCTATGTGGTCTAGTTCCTAACAGGCTCTGGACTGATACCTGTCCACAACCTGGGGGTTGGGGACCCTTGATATAAGTGGAACATAAAGTATGTATTTTGATTACTCGCTTATTTCATGTAGCATAATGTCCTCAAGTTTCATCCATATTGTCACGTGTGACAGGGTTTACTTCCTTTTTAATGCTGTATTATATTTCAGTGTATGTATATACCACATTTTGTTTATCCATTTATCCATTGATAGACACTTGAATTGCTTCCATCACTTTATTATTGTGAGTAGTGCTGCTGTGAAAATGAGTGTGCAAATATCTCTTTGAGACTGTTTTCAATTCTTTTGGATATATACCCAGAAGTGGGATTGCTGGATCATATGGTAGTTCTATTTTTAATTTTTTGTTTTCCACAGCAGTTGTGACATTTTACAGTCCCAACAACAGTGCACAAAGCTTCCAATTTCTCCACATACTGGCCAACACTTGTTATTTACTGTTTGTTTTTTTGTTATAGTAGCTGTCCTAATGATGAGGTGATATCTCATTGTGGTTTTGATTTGCATTTCTCTGATGATTAGTGATGCTGATCATCTTTTCATATGCTTGTTGGCCATTTGTATATCTTTTGAAAAACGTCTTTTCAAGTCTTTTGCCTTGAATCAGGTTGATTTTTTTTTATTGTTGTGTTGTAGAAATTCTCTTATATTCTGGATATTAACCCCTTATCAGATATATGATGTACAAATATTTTCTTCCATTCTATAGGTTGCCTTTTCATTTCTTCCATTCTATAGGTGTCCTTTAAGTTTGATGTAGTCCCACTTGTCTCTTTTCACTTTTGTTGCTTGTGCTTTTGGTCTAATATCCAAGAAATCATTGCCAAGTCCAACATCATGAAATAGTTCCCCTATGTTTTTTCGTAAGAGTTTTCTAGTTTTAGATTTTACGTTTAGGACTTTAATCCTTATTGAGTTAATTTTGGGGTATGGTGTTAGATAAGGGTCCGACGGCATTCTTTTGTATGCAGCTATCCAGTTTTCCCAGCACCATTTGTTGAACAGGCTAACCTTTCCCCATGCTTTTGACACCCATGTCGAAGATCATTTCACCATGTATGTGAAGGTTCATCTGAATTCCTTCTTTCTTTAATGTAAAACTATTAAACTATTTATTTGCTTACCAAGCTCTTTAAAATTCAGCCCATTAAAGGGCTTATCATTTTCCTACATAAAGACAGCTTTCTCCCTGAGCGGAATTCTCCTGTCAACTGTGAAAGTTTTACATTTTCCCCCAGCTGTCACACCTGTTATCCCAGTCTTCCTGGGCTGCAGTTTCCATGTGTGTGAGAGAGATAAAATTGCCCTGCAGATATTGTATATTTCTAAAGCTATATTTATTGAGATACATCATATGTGTTTAAGTGTATAAGATACGTAATTTAAATAAAACTACTCAGATAAAGCAGATATGCATATGCCCACAACCCATTTTAAGAAATAGAACATCAGTAATACCATCAACAGTGGTCCTCAAACCAAGGTTTTTCACTCCCTTGCCTCTCCTTACCCCCGCTCAGGTACATAAGGACTTTCTGGGGGTATATAAGTATCTACCAGTTTAAGGAAGTCAATCTTTAGATACCCAAATTTCTTACATACTCTTCCTAAACCCAATTTGCCTGAGAACTCTTGAGTTCTCAATAGTCCTTTTACTTAACCAAAACACCCATTGCGAATTTCACTGTAGCCAGGACCCTGGGATGTGAACCCTCTCATCTCCAGATAGGTCAGTTCTTCTGAAGGATTAAGCAAGGAACTGTAAACACACAAGTTTTTCTTTGTTTTCTATTTTATGCATATTTCTGTTAAGAGTAAAGCGTGAATTTTATTTATTTATTTTTAAATATTTATTTTTTATTTTATTTTATTTTTTACCGCCTACAGCACCTGGTATTTCTAGGTGGTCTCCCTTCCAAGTACTAACCAGGCCCGACCCTGCTTAGCTTCTGAGTTCAGATGAGATCAGGCATGTTCAGGGTGGCATGGCCATAGTATAGATTTTAGAATTGAGTATTTTGGCTCCTGTTAAAATGTTCTGAAATCAGATCTATGGAGATGATAAGGATGGGGTGACAATGACAATTTTCACCTCCTTCTTCCCCAACTCATTTTCAAAGAATAAGGACAAGTCCTGAGAGAGCAAACCAAGGAGAACATGGGCAAGAAATATTCAACACATGGGCTTTTTCCATATTTTTAAAAACAAGCATTTCTTTACAGTTATTCTCAATACTCTTTCCTAGGGTGTATTATTTGCTGGAAATAAAAACATCTTGATCAGCTGAAGAAGCAGAATGATTCTGATTCTTTTCAATATAACTGGAATGTTTTCTGGATCTGCCAAATTTTTCAGGATAATTTTGGATAAAACCCTAAGATAAAACTTTCATGTAACTTCTTTCCATTTTGGCATGTGGTGTTTAATATAGTATTTAAAACCTATTTTATCACTTTATGAAATTTTTGTAATTACAGTGATTCCTCATTTTATTTCATCCTATAAAATGCTTACCATTTTACATGTCCTATTAATAAAAAGTTTAATGAAATGCTAGTCTCACCATTCATACCAGTAGAAAATTTTCTTTTTATTAAAAGCATAGAAGACCATGACTCTTCTAATAAAGAATATATTTCCAACAAATTTTATTCTTTATGTTTAATAATTATTTATCAACACTTATAGTATATTTAAGGAGTTTTGATCAAGTGTATACTGATGATAGTTATAAACATAACAATCTAGAAGAATTTTTTTTAAATCTTAGAGCCTTATATAATATCAGGAAATGAGATGTTATGAATTACATTTATATGCATATTTTATTTTGGATAGGTATGATAGGGTAATCAATAGAACTCTTTCAAGCACAAAAATGTATCAAGACAAAAGTTTGTTAAAGAAATAGAAGTATGATTCAAATAGAAAAAGGAAAGATTTATGTATTATTAATGTTAAATAGCTTGTTTGTATATGTTTTAAATGGTTCTTTGGTGATAGTATCAAATTTTTATAATTTTATGTTCTACTAAATACTTTTAAAAGTGAGAGATGACAGTATTATTTTAGATGTCATATTTATAACATGCTAGAAATTACATTCTCTGTAACTATTTCAACTGAAAATAAAAAATTCTAAATATTAACTTTAAAATGTATAAGCAAATACATGGTTTTTCACAATTCTTTAAAGGAATAAGTAAACAAAGTATTTGTTATGTATTTGCTTCTTTTTGTAGACTTACCACATATGTATAGATCTTTAAGCACATATTGTTAGATTTAGCTGGTTTCGACCTCTGTATAAGAATTCTCTCATTTCTTGTGGGTTTTTTCACTCGATGTTTTCAAGATTCATCCAAATAGAGATGTGTTAAAACAGTTTAATTATTTTCAGTGCTGTATAATAGTCCTTTACATTAAATGTACCACAATTTATTTAGTAATTACATGGTCCATTTGACATCTGAAAAGAATTGATTCCAGATTTTTGCTTTTGAAAACACTAACATAACAATGCTGTTACGAATGTTTGTGAGCCCTGGTAAACATGTATAAGAATGTCTCTGCAGCGTAGACATAGAAACAGAGTGAATATTGCTGGCTCATAAGCTATATGCACATTCAACCTTCCAAGGTAAGGCCAAGTAATTTCACAAAGTGGTTGTACCAACTTGCCCTCCCTCCTGCAGCGTATGAGACTCCCAACACTCCACATCCTCACTAATACTTGGTATTGGCAGTCTTTTTAATTTTTGTCAAACTAGGGAGGCTGAGGTACTTTTTTTTTTCTCATTAGTAATGAAATCAAGCATATTTTTATTTGCTGAGCACCATTCATGTGTCTTCTTCTCTGAAATAACTATTCAAGCTTTTTGCCTATCTATCTGTATTGTTTTGTCTTTTACCTATTTTTTAGAAGTATTTTATATGTTCTGGATACTAGTACTGAATATTTATCAATCATAATTGATATCAATAATAATCTTCTCCCAGCCTGCAGCTTATGTTTCACTCTATGGTATTTTTAAATAAATAATCTTAATTTAAATTTAGTTAAACTTATCCATCTTTTTCTTGTTATGCATCTTACTTAGGAAATTCATCTTACCTGGAATTCACAAACTTATTCTCTATTGTCTCCTAATTTTTTAATACATTTCTTTCTCTTTTTTTTGCAGGGGGGCAGTTTTAGGTTTACAAAAAAATTCATTGGAAAGTTCAAACAGTTACCCCTCCACCTCCACAGTTTCCTCTATTATTTTCATCTTGTATTAGTGTGGTACATTTGGTACAGTTGATGGGCCAATACTGATACATTACTATTAAGTATAGTTTATAGTATACAGTAGAGTTCACTCTTTTGTTGCACATCCTATGTTTTTTTAAATTTTATTAAAATAGAGCTAACATTATATTAGTTTCAAGTATACACCATAGTTATTCAATATTTATATACCTAAAGAAGTGATCACCATAATAAGTCTAGGAACCATCTGACACCATACATTACTACAATATTATTGACTATGTTTCCTATGCTATACATTATATGACTTATTTACAGCTGGAAATTTGAAACTTTTATTCCACTTCACCTTTCTCCACACCTTTTTTAAAGTTTCAATTTCAGTTGATATTCAATATTATTTTATATTAGTTTCAGGTGTACAGCACTGTGGTTAGACATTTATATAATTTACAAAATGATCTCCCAGATTAGTCTAGTGCCCACCTGGCACCATACATACAATATTATTGACCATATTCTCTATGATGTACTTTACACTCCATGACTATTTTGTAACTACCAATTTGTACTTTTTAATCCCTTCACTTTTTTCACCCAGCTCCCCAACCCCACTCCCATCTGGCAACCATCAGTTTGTTCTCTGTATCTATGTCTTTTTCTGTTTTGTGTGTTCATTTATTTTGTTCTTTATATAAGTGGTTCCACATATAAGTGAGATCATCTAGTATTTGTCTTTCTCTGTTTGACTTATTTCACTTAGCATAATACCCTCTAGGTCTATCCACGTTGTCCCACTATGAGTTTTGACAAATGTATAATGATATGTATCCATCATCACTGTGTCAAACAGGAAGTATAGTTTCACTGTTCTAAATGTATTCTGTGCTCCAATTATCCATCCCTCGCTCCCTGCCCCTCCCCCTCCATCCTCTGCCTCTATAGTTTTGCCCATCTCCAGAATGTCATATAATTGAATTCATACACTATGTAGTCTTTTTCAGTTGGCTCTTTTCATTTAGCAATGTGCTTCTAAGGTTTCGCTATGTTTTTTCATGGCTTGACAACTCCTTTCATCACTGAATAATATTCTATTGTATGAATGTACTACAGTTGTTTCTATAGTCACCACTGAAGGACATTTTGGTTGCCTAAAAAATTTTAAAGCTTAGTTTTATACTGAAGTACTTGTCTAATCTGTAATTAATTCCTGGGTATGATATGAAAGAAAAATTCAGATTTTATAACCCATATGGATTATCGGATATTCCAGAACTTTTTATTATCTTGTCCCTCTTTTTCCCACTTATCCAGCTCTATCATATATTAAGTTTTCATTTTTGCATTAATCTGTTTCTAAGCTCACAATTTTATTCCACTGGTTTATCTGTCTACCCTCAGCCAATACCACAATAATTACAATACATGTGTTACATAGAAATTTCAGAACCAGTTTGTTGATTCCATAATAAACTCCATTGAAATTTGGTTTGGGTATTGATTCCACCCCTTAATTTGTGAAGAAATTCTCAATTTGTAGAGAGCTGATATCTTTATGCTCCATGAGTGCAGTATTTCTTTCTACTTATTTATATATTCTTAAGGCTTTTAATAAAGTTTTATCATTTTATATGTAAATGTGGTGATCATTTTTATTAGATTTATTCCAGGCATTTTATATTTTCTGTTCCATTTGCAAATATTCTTTTTTAAAATAAACACTTTTTTACATTACATGTTTTGTTTGTTGCAATTGACTTTTGGAATTGATTTATCTTATATGTAGCAAATTTTTAAACTTGTATTATTAATTTTATCTGTATATAGATTCTTTTGAGTTTTCTAAGAAAATCATATCATCTTCTTAAAAAGGTTATAATTTATTTCCTCTTTCCTAATTCTTACATTGTTATTTCCTTTTCTTATCCTATTGAGCTGGCTAGGACCTCTTGTACTTTCATACAGAGTTTGATAAGACATAGTCTTCTCTTTGAAGTGTTTTATTGGGAGAACTAAACATCAGTATGATCAGTATGATAAGACATAGAAATAGTTTATACAAAGTGTATGAAAATTAAATAAGGCCACATATAATTTCTCTTTAAAAGATAAAGGTCAGGTGCTGCCATGTGTTTACATTTTAGCTTAAAAGTATAAATCAATATTTTGCTAACCGAGGTCAATTATATAACCATTCACAAAATCTTAAGACAGGTAGGACATTGTTTTGGGAGTGAAAAGATAGATTTTAAAAACTATCAATCATTCTATTCATATATTTATTTAGCATACATTTATAATGCTCTTACCCAACATTGACCCAGACCACATAATGATGTACATAAAACACAATCAGCTCTCAGTTATTAACTGAGGGAGGGAGAGAGACTCTGCTTACATAGTGAAACATTTCTGTGTCAGCTGGTTCTTCTAGGAAATAACCAACAAGTGGGGCTCATATGTAATCCATGACAGTCACTGTAGAAAGAACATAGTGGTTAAAAATTTTGTTCATATTGACTTAAAATCTGCCTTCTGAAACTCCTAACCACTATTCCTAGTTCTGCCAAAGAAAATAAGATGATGAAATAAAATATATTTTCTTTCAATTGACAGTAGGTAAAGGCTGTGAAACATTGCTCTCTCTTCTAAGCCTTCACTTGTCTTGGCTAAACTTCTATTCCTTCAATAAGTGTGATTTTAAGATTCCATATCATCCTAGTCACCCTCCTCTTAAGAACCTATTGTTTGTCTCTGTCTCTCTCAAAAACCATTATGCAAAATTGAAAATAATTTTCCAAGCAAGAAACATCAGTGCAGTATAGATGGAGACTATCATCAGCTGTTTCCAGAAGTTAAACATATCCTTCCCGAAACTTTACATTAAGTAAATTTACATTATTTCATCAGGTTCCTTGATATAGAATTAAAACCTATTGTTATGTATTTCAGGAAATCAGATTTCAACTTAATATGAATAAGAATTTCTATTAAGAGCCTTTTCTATGCGAATAGCTATCAGGCTGTGTCTCCTCAATTCCATACTTATTATCTAGCTTTGTGATCATGTTTTCATTGTTGTTGTTGTTTTTTTAGTTGCAAATGACAGAAATTCAATTTGAAGTATCCTTAGACAATTCTTTAAAAGAAGACAGATTTATTGGCTTACATAACTAACTAATCAGATACCTGAAAAGTTCAAGAGTATTTGCACTTTTTGATCCAAGGTCTCCATATTTTCAAAATTGGTCTTTTGCCAACTCTAGACTTTGCTTTCCTCTGTGATGGCTCCATTCTCATGCAATGATCCCCTTAAGATGGCAAGATGACTGCCTACAGTTCCAGGATAATATCCTATCCTCTCAGTAACCAGAATGAGTCTGTCCTCCCAACAGAGATCACTGGCTCTGGATGTGTCATGTGCCCATCTCCGAACCAAGAAAGGATGCGCCACTCTGACTGGCCAGGCCTGGAGCACATGCCCATGCATGGAGCTGGGAAATGAATTCGCTCAGCCCAATCCTCTTGAACTTAAAATGGGGGAGGAGCAATTTTCCAAGAATAAAAATAGGGTTCTTATGAAAAAAGGGGGGAATAGATGTCAGGTTTTCAATAAAAACAAATGTCCACTTGAGCTCTAAATTTCAGATGTATTTATCCCTGTTGAATTGAATTCATTTTTTCTAATTCTAGTGTTTACATCTTCACTAGCTAGCAACATGGTTTTGGTTTAATCACTTAACCCCTTTGAGTTTATTTATTCTAGAAAATGAAGGAAGTGGACTAATCACCACAGCTATTTTCATTCTTAATTCCCTCATTTTATGATATATATGTTAAATGAGTGGCATAAAACAGGACTTTAACATATATTCTCAAATGAAAGCAAGGATAAAATTAAAATTCCTGTGACTATAAGGTTTATCAAGTATGCTAGCTCCCTTGGAACCCCTAAATTAAATTCTAAAAATAATCATTGAGTGCCTACTATCAATTAATCAGCAAGTACTCCTCTAAATGGAAAAGGGCTCTTGGGAAGTATTCAAGAGAGGAATTCTGATTTCATAATTGCAAATGATTACCAAAAAGTGGAGGAAGGATCTAGAGAAGTAGTTTCAATTGCAGGCTCTATTTAACTCAGACTTTTAAAAAGATATCCATGAAAGGCAGAAGGAAGGAAACAACTAAGCACAAGCAAAATATGATATTGACCTATAAGAAATAATAGGAAGTCCAAAATCCAGAATTATTTGAGGCTTGTCTCGTGAGACGTGGCTAGGTATAGAGAAGGAAAACAGGGGCTTGATTTCACTATGTGCTAGCTTTGGGAATGTGAGCAACTTACTAACCCATCTGAGTTTATTTTCCAATGTGTAAAATGGATATAATGATATTTCCTCAAGAGAATGGAATTATATCAAATAAAGTTGTAGGCACCAAGTAGTCGCTCAATAGATTCCCCTACTTTCTCCAACGGGCCTGACCTTACACACGTTTTTATCAATGACTTGTCCAAAATCAGGGAGACATTCACTTAGTATCATAAATGATATGACACTAAAAAAGTAGAACTTATAGGAGATGAAAGTCAGAGTTCAGAAAGGTTTCCCACTACCTTGCTATATGATCTTTGGCGTTTATTAAACAATTTGAACCTCAGTAGCCTCATCTATAAAATTAAGATAATTACATTTACTTGTTTTACAGACTACTGTAAAGAACAAAGTAGATCACTTGTGAAAACTTGTTAAGATGTAAAGCACTGTATAAATCAGTGGTCACTTGGTTCCAAGTTTAGATGTGCATGTGGTGCACTGCACAAAGAGATTCATTTAAGGGGGCACCACTCACTTCACAGACATCATACATTTGTATATCCAGTGCAACAATTTTCTGACTGGTGGCAACAAAGTGCCTTGTGCTATGAAATTGGTACATTATAACAATTTTCCAACAGAAAAATGTAGAGTGCCTTGAAAAGGGGGAGCTTTTTTTTCTAATTTGCACAAAAGCACTTTATAGGCTAGCAGTACCCCTGTGGCTATTATTCCAATTAATTCCAAATGACAGAATGAAAACTAGTACATAAACACTATGGAGAAGAATGTAACAATTATAACTTTGAAGACAAAATACAAAGGACAGTGGAGTGAGCTCCCTGTCCTTTGGGGTATTCAAGAAAAGACTGACTCACCATTAATAAGGGATATTATATTAGAAACCCCTAGATTAAGTAAAAGTTACAATTGATCATCACTATAGAAAAGAGGATTAATGTTTAAACATCGACTACATGCTGGGTATTGCGCTAGATGTTTACATACAGTTATTCCATTGAATCCTCTTAAGAGTTCTTCAGAGTTTGTGTCATTATCTCTGTTTTGAGGATGAGGCAGTTAAGTAACTTGCCAAAATGCGTACGCAGCTAATAAGTGGCAATGAAGAGACTATCAAACTCTATTAGTTTCCTGTTGTCACTATAACTAATTACCACAAACTTTCTGGCTTCAAACAACAGAACTTTTTTTATCTTACAATTCTGGAGGTCAGAAGTCCAACATGGGTTTCACTACACTGAAGTAAAGGTGTCAGAAGGGCAGCATTCCTTTCTAGAGACTTTAGAGGAAAATCTATTTTCTTGCCTTTCTTATCTTCTAGAGGTTTCACCACACTCCTTGGCCCATAGGAAAGCCAACATCAAGTCTCCATTGTCAAAGCCATAAATGGCTGGTCAAGTCTTTCCCACATTATGTCACTTTGATACTAACCCTTCTGCTTCCCTCATTCACCTTTAAGAATCCTTGTGATTATATTGGGCCCACCTGGATGATATCCTTACTTTTGAGTCAGCTGATTAACATCCTTAAGTCCATCTGCAACCTTAATTTTTCTTTGCTAAGGCAAAACATTCACAGGTTATGCAGATTAGGATGTGGACCTCTTTGGAGAGTCATTATTCTAGCTACACAGATTCCAAAGCCCTTTCTCTTTTCGTTACATCATACTCCCTTCTCACCACATCTCTAACATCCTTTCCAACTCTCGATGAAGCTTATAGAAAATGTAGGAAAATGTAGAAGACATGGTGTCTACTTTTAAGGAACTTCTGGTGACAAGACTAACTCCTGTAAAGTGTAGCACTCAGTTTAGGTCTGTGAGTGGCAAAGCCTGTGATAGACACATCTAGACCTCGGTTTATAAAATCAGTCCTAATTTTTAATCCTATCACTTCTGTGCTCATAAAAACAAACTTTTAATTTTTTGAATGCAAATGGGAAGGGTACAGAACTGATTTGGGTGTTGGGCAGCACAGAGAAAGTGATGTCTCAAAGGGGGAGAAAAGACATGTGCTGAGAAGGAAGTGGCAGGATAAAGTCACAGAGGCAGTGAAGGCCCAGGGAAGATGACTGAAGGAGAAGAACTCTGCAGGGGGCAGGAGAAGAATATGAGATGTGCCAGGGTGTCAACATAAGAAATGTCCAAATGCGTAGAGATCTTTTATGAGTTCCTTAGAGCCAAACTGAAGACGTATGCTGAGGCAAGATCCCAAATGCTCTGGAGAATAAGAATTTTTTCAGCTTCTTTTACACATTTGAAATTAAGGAAATGTAAGGAAGATCACATGCAATTGGGAAAAAGCAAGGTGGCGGATTGGATTGCAGAATAGTTAACAAGATTATGTGCTCTCTTGAGGGTTAAAACATCCTTTGAGAGGTATTACTTTTGGTATTTCAAAAGTATGTTAACCCAGGTACACGAGAATAATGGACAAGGCTGGCTTAAAAACCTGTCACTACGGAAGTTATATGCCTGAGACGTAACTACCCACTATGACTTGCCCGGTTAGGAATTTATGATCGGATCACCCTGTGAGATTACTTTCCATAGAAGCCTTTTTTTTTCATCTACAATAGATTAATATCTCACCATCAGGTGAAGGTCAATGAACTAGGAAGAAGAAGAAAATGTGAAGAAAATGATCTTTGTTTCCTTGTACTGCGGCCACTGCAGAAAGCAGTCTTGAGAAATGTAAATGTGGTTGCTAAGAAACATTTAACCTCCCTAAAATGTTTTCAGACCTAAACTTTTGTGGTACCAGCTATTTGGTAAGATGTCGATGGTAGGAAAAGGACTATATTTTGTTTTTGAAACAGTATTGTTTTAATCTTTCTCTCTTTTCTATAGCTATAAGAAAAATATATTAATTGCATTGGAGGAAGAACATCAATAGCGTTTAAAGGGAGCAGAGCTCTCCTCAAACGTATATTCACCTATTCACCAATGGCTACTATAAATAAATTATAGGCAAATTGTAAGAAAAGTAACAACATTAATGATCACTAGATACAACTAAAAGGCTTTTCAGTTTTTTTAAAAGGAAAAGAAACAAAACAACAACAAATGTATTACTATATCTGCCATTATTTGTTTTATTCCAGATGAGCTTCTGAATGTGGCTCAGGATTCAAACTATTTTGTCAAACTGACTCACCTTCTAAAATCCTTTAAACTTTCAATACTTCTTTTTATCGACTTCTGCAGAAAGGAAGAAATGCTTTCACATTATTAAACTGTACCACATCTATCTTAAGTGTTTGCATCTAAGACGTGTGGCCAAGGCTACACCTGTGTCATTTCTGTGCTTGGGCCCAGTGGGAATTCTGTGGCTGGAGACCAATCCTTTCCCATTCTTCGGAACTTCATTCACCAAAATTAGTTGAGCTATTTTTTCAAACCTAGGCTCCCATCTACTCAAATGAACATTTAATGGAGACTACGAGGCCATTAAAAAAACGCTATTTCTCTCTCCTCTTTTCACTTTTTAAAATTGCATTTCACAGTCCATTTTTTCAGAAGATCTCACCTACTTTTTCAAATTTTCAAGCCAACACTTGAGTCACGTATGCTTCAAGGGCAGTTTTTGTTTAGGTGTGTCTAGCTTTACACCAAAGTTCACAATGTTCACTATACATCAGAATCACCAGGCCTATGGGCTTTCATACATTACTGATGCCAGGGCACTATTCCAGGCCAATTAAATCAAAACCTCCTGAGGCAACCCCCAGCAAGATATAGAAAAGCTTATTCTAACATTTGTATGAAAAGGCAAAGGACTTAGAATAACTAACACAATTTTGAAAAAGAAAGTGTAAGGAATCTCTTCAGCTGATATTAAGGCTTATATAGCTACAGTAGTCAAGACTGTGTACTGATGGAGATATCGATACATAGATCAATGGAACAGAAAAGAACCTAGAAATAGACCCACGTGAACATGTCCAACTAATTTTTGACAAAGATGGAAGAGTAATTCAATTGAGAAAGGAAAGCCTTTTCAAGCAACACTACTGTAGCAATTGGACATGCATGGGCAAAAGTCAATCTCAGATTAAACCT
The DNA here is from genome assembly GCF_000151845.1 of Pteropus vampyrus. Taxonomy (NCBI): domain Eukaryota; kingdom Metazoa; phylum Chordata; class Mammalia; order Chiroptera; family Pteropodidae; genus Pteropus; species Pteropus vampyrus. The sequence continues at coordinate 706,613 of NW_011888861.1, read as the reverse complement.
CATACCTTATTCAAAAATTAACTCAAAATGAATCATAGACAAATATAAAATTAAAAAACTATAAATCTTTTCTTTTAAAGCATAAGAGAAAAATCTTCAAGACCTATGGCTACATGAAGAGTTCTTAGACTTGATGCCAAAAACATTGTTACCCCACAAATGGGCCTGTGTCACCTAGCTAAGCTCCTGTCCCTGGGTAAGTTTCTACTCCACCAGAACTCTATTTGTCTTTGAGACTAGGGAGGCCTACAGTTCACTTCTCAAGAAAGGACAAGTGAAACCTGACTAAGACTAAGATGGCCACCGAAGGGACCTCCAGAAGACCTCTAATTTCATTATAAACTAATCTCCATACTAAATGGCACACATATAAGCACGATCCCAGTTGACAACTACCATGACCAAGAGAAATTATAAAAGGACAGAAAAAAAGGCAGAACTCATTCCAAGATTATGGCCTCCTTCTCAGAAAAATCATGAGTATTCCTTCCTCTCATCTATCTAGCCCCAATACCACACAATATCAACAGCTCCTTGACCTTGAGTGGTGAAGAAGCAGCTTTGAGAGCTAGGCTCCTGCTTCTCCATTATCTGGCCATTGAATAATAAAGCTTGTGCTGTTAACCTTCACTTTCAGTCTCGTAATTGTCTTTGTGACACTCAACAGGAAAAGAACCCCACTTGGGGTCTTCGAAAAAGGGACTTTTGCCCCATAACAGCATGACCCATAAAAAGAATAATTGTGATGCAGGACAGGGCAAATTCCCTCGAGTTGGTGGAGGGATAGACCAAGCCCCGTACTGAGAGAAGAGGGTCCTTTGGCAGACAATATAGAAAGAATTCAACACATACACCAAAGTTGGAGTCAAAAGGAAAGTTTATTTAAAAAGGAATAACACTCCACAGACAGAGCATGGTCTCCTCTCAGAGGCAGAGAGAGAGGGACAGTGAAGGAGACAGAATAAAGGTCATTCTTTAGTTCCCATTTCCTTTGATATGGGTATACAGTGAGGAAGGGGAAGGGGAAGAATATGTAGCATGAAAAGATAAGAATAATAAGGTGAAAGGCCTGCTGGCAGTTCCCAGCCTTTATTTAATCCAAAGGTTCCCCCATGGTTTTAGCCATAGGGAATGACTCTTGGTTCCTGTTTCCCCTTCAAAGGTGTGGAGAATGGGTTGTTAGTAATCCAGCAGAAATCTTCCTTTGTTCTGAAGGTGTCCTCCTGGCCTGGCTGCAGGGCTGATCAGCTTATTGCAGACTGACTGTAGCTTGATTAACATTTTTAATTCTCTTGCCTCTCCTCTATGTTAATTGGCTCCCAATGAAATTAAAAACTTTTACTCTGTAAAAGATGCTCATAAGAGAATAAATAGACAAAACTACAAAGTGAGAGAAAATATTTATAAATCATATATCCAGCAAGAGTTTCTAGAAAATTTAGAGAGCTCTCAAACTCATGGTAAAAAGCAAACAATCCAATTTTAAAATGGGTAAAAGTCATAAAGGGACATTTCTCCCAAGGATATACAGGAGACAAACACATGAAAAGATGTTTAACATCATTAGTGATCATGGAACTGCAAATTAAAACCATGAAATATTACTACAGACACATTAGAATAGCTAATAAAAAAAGAAAAGTAACACCACCCAATGCTGGCCATGATGAGGAGAAACTGGACTACTCATACATTGCTGGTGGGTATGTAAAATGATACAGCCACTCTAAAAAATAGTTTGGCAGCTTCTTATAAAACTAAACACACACTTAGCATATGATCCAGCAATTCCACACTTGGTCATTTGGATATGGGCCACCATTTGCAAAATTCTTAATCTTTTAGTAAACTTAGTTTTTTTCTTTCCTCCTTTCTTTGGAGAAAGACCTTCTCCCTCAGACTTAATTACCTTGAAACTTGTGATTCAGGTCCTTTGGCTACTGATAAAGATCATTGAAACTCACCATTCTCCTTGGCCCATTATAAGGCAGGAATAGCTTTAGGCTAAACAGGGCACGAAAGTTCAAGAGGGGAGGGGACATTTAACCTAAATTTTATTCTTTCTTTTACAGATTATTATCAACCAAGCCTGTTTTCCTTTACCTGCTTGATGGGCAAATTAAAGATAGAAACGTAACTAGGTATATGATTCAGGTAACAAGTTTGTATCCTTTTCCTTGTCTAGGGACTGAGGTGGCACTTCAGCAGGAAACCCAAGACCTTGTCCTGACTAAGACAGAGAGGGAAAGAGCTCCATGAAACTCCAATAGGTAGAGACTACGACCCTCCTTAGCAGGAATCAGGTAAGAAGAGACCTCCCTTCCCTCAACAACCATACTAGTAAAACAGGGATTCATGGCTCTTAGAAAAAGGTTAGACAGGAAAGTTAGATAGGGGGTTTCAGGTCCACCTGCAAAGATGCTGAAATCATCCTATTCTAGAAAGGGTCTGCCCTAGTTCACCCACAATTAAGCAAGCCAGAAGGCATTTTTGTGCTAAAAGTAACTCATTGGAGGAAACAAGCAAGCAGATAATTGGGTACTAGTTTCAGTCAGTCACTCGCACCTGCGCACTGAAAATCCAATGACCTTCAACTCACCTGAGCCTCATTATACCATTATAGCATGATGCATTTGCCTAGAAGTTCATTAATATCATTATAACAGACTGAATTCTGGGAACGAACATGCTCAGAAAGCAAATGATGAGTCACTGGGTCCTGTCAATCTTAGTTGTCAATCAAGAAAGCCCACTACTCTAAGAAAAGTAACCACCCACAGCAAATAGGGATTAAAAACCCCAAAGACTTTGTTACTGTGCCCTCGAGCCTTTTGAGACTTTTGAGCCACTTGCGGCTTCCATGTTTGGCAGTGTACTGTTGCTTTACTTTCCCTTCTAATAAAGCTATTCTTTTCTGCTGTATTTCAATGTCTTGCTTCATACTTTGTTCGAGACATCAAGAACCTGGACAATGTGTTGAGAGGGGAACTCCACTGTCCGGTAACAATTTATCCCAGAGAATGGAAAACTGAGGTTCACATAAAAAACTTGTACATGAACATTTATAGCAGCTTTATTCATAACAGCCCCAAATTTAAAACTGCCCAAGTATCCTTCGATGGATGAATGATTAAACAAACCATGGTACATCCATCCATGGAATATTACACAAGTTGATACATGCAACAAATTAGATGAATTTCAAAAGAATCATTGCTTTGTGAAAAAAGCCAATCTCAAAATATTACACACTGTACGATCCCATTTATATAATGTAGGGGAGGAACAATCTTTCCTCTATCCTCTAGGTTCTTCTGGCTGGTCTAATAATTAAACAGACATGAGACAGATTTGCAAGAGAAAATAACCAAATTTAATACATACATATGTATGGAACCTCGCATACCAGAGAGTGTCAGAGACCTCCACAAGCACCAGAGGTTCAAAGATGAAAGGGAAACATGGGTATACAAGACATCCCAGCTAGGGATGAGGGAAGGTGTCTTGGGGGCTTCAAACTTCATTGCAGGGTGATAAAGAAGAGTAGACCTCTAGTAAACAAGTTTGCCCTGCCCTACAGATTGGTTAAAAGGAGTTATCTCTGACCATCTCTATTGGCAAGACCTCTAATTCAAATTCTTCTAGGTAGTTAAGGAAGGAGATGCAGAAGTTTCTCTAGAGCCTGTGGCTAAAGTTGCCTTTAGCTCAAAACAATCAGCATACCACAGAGGCACATTATGAGGTGACTCCTTCTAGACCCCCACAGTAATATAACTAGTTCTTAGTTGCGTCCTGTTATAAAGAACATATTCTTACTGAACTTATGCAAACAAATATATTGCCATGAAAATAAAAATACCCATTGAGAGTTTCTTTATAAAGTCTGGAGGAATCAATTAGAGAAAGAGGAAAAAAAAATATTTCAATACTGCTTACAAAGGTGTAATTTACCAAATTGCTCTAAGTCACAAGTAGTCTAAGAAAAATAAAAAATGTGTATTTATAGCTGTAAAACAAAAGATTTTAAAAATCATCAATATTTCAAATAAAAAGTCTTACAATTATACCCCTTCTCATCAGTTCATTCAGTCTTGTGTAATTAAATTTGTTCTGCTTGAATCCAGTTTTCCCATTGGTTCTCTCAACCTTCACTGATAATTGAGGGTGACAGGGTCAGTGATAATTCCAAGAAGTTCGCAAGCTGGTCTGTCAAGATTCATATAATTTGCTCAGTGAAGTGGGTGCCCCAATCACCAGAAATTGTGGAGGATATATCCCAAGTGGAAAACACATTTTTTAACCTTTTTCTTTGCCACTGTGAGGGTATCAGCCTTATAGCAGGGAAAAGCTTCAACTCATCCAGAAAACAAACAAATAAGAACATATTGATAACCCATGGCAAATGACAGTTAAATGAAGTCCAGCTTAAATGTACTATGGTGGATAAGAATGCGAAAACTTAAAAAGAATGCCAGGGAGCCAGAAAGAACCAAGCAGCCATCTTTGGTTTCCTATTCATCTACTTTACAGTCATTATTTACCCATCTTGATTTCTCTGATTCAGGAACAGACCGTTGTCATGTTACAAAAACATCAGAATGGCAAAAGGCTGCCATCGAGGGGTCATTTTTGCAAAAACAGAATGGACTTGATCCACATGTGCCACAATCTGATACTCAGGTTCAGTCATTTTAGTGTGTTCCTCAATTTTGATGACAGACATGTCAAGCCAGCTCAGATTTCCGGCAATTTCACATATATTTCTGGAACTTTTATAACATATATGAATATAACGCAAAAAAGGCTCGACGTGATTTTTTATTTGACAAGGCTTCCCTTATAATTTCAACACACCAAAATGAGCATAATTCATTTAATATTTCTCTTTTGTAAGGAAAAAACCTTTTGAGGTGTTCCAAGGACCCCTTTGAAACAGCCCAAAGTTATTCCCAGGTCAAGACTCTATTTATAATTTAAGTTTTGGGAAATTTGTCAAAATACATCAAAGGTTTGAACATTTGACTAAATAGAATTACAAGTTATTATGAAGCAATACTTAATTATCCATTTAACCAAAGTGGCAATAATAAATTTCAAACACAAACACAGAAGTTTACATAATTTTTCTTAAAATGTAGTTCTTACTATTGACATGATTCAGTTTTTTTTCAGTAATTGAGAACCGATTAAGACAATATAAAACAGAAAATTTTCTTGATAAAATACAGAATCTTTGCTTTCTAAGCAGATAACTTTTTCGTAATATCAGTAGCAGATCAATAGTCCTTTGAGCAAAATAAAGAAATCCAAACTTTAATTTTGCATCACCTTACTTTTGATATTTAAATTAACTTACTTGATTAAAATTTTCTTTCTCAACATTCCTTTTCCACAAACCTTCTACAATTTTCCTTTTTACATTTAAATATTCGTCCTATTCTTTCTCTTTCCCATTCTGAAACAACCAGTCTTATTTTAGGACAAAATTAATTTCCTTACCCTCAAAAATACATTTTTCTACCTTATATATATTTTTTTAAAGCCAAAACTTCTCCTATTTTTCTTGCATACAGTTATTTTCCCTAATATTATTAATTTCTGTAGCTTTAATTACATATTAGAATTCTAACCTTTAAAAAACAATTAACGAAAACTAAAAAGTAAGCGACTGTGAACTGTTACACTAGCACACTTTACATTTCTACATTTATGAACATATATCATAATTTCTAGAAATATGTATTATCTCATAGCACAATTTTTTAAAATGTGACACAAGACGTGTTTACTAATAGACCCAAATATCCTTCTCTGTAATCAGAAGCAAAAAGTAAATTAACCTAAGTTCAATAGTTAATGTTTCATTATTTTATCTGATTTGGAAAAGGTCTAGATATTCCATGAATATCTATCATTTAATTTATCTGGCAAAACTTTAAAGTTTCAAGTTACCAAAGAGACTTAGGAAACCATTTTTAACAATATAATTGTCGCTAAAGAGTTTACCTAAAAAGAAGCCTTTTATCCTACTTACATTTATTTAATATACTTGTTTCTAACAATTAGTTAGATTACATATAAAAATTTTATCATACCAAGCTACTTTTCATGCTGAAAAATTTTGCAACCGAGATAAAATGAACTTATTTGACTAATAAACCCAGGTAGAATAAAAGTATTATTTAATGCTGATTATTCTAAAGATATGCCTATTTAACCAAACCAAACTCAAACCAGCTTTAATATCAAATATTTTCTCAGATGACATATTTCTGAAAAACATTTGTGTTAGTTATATTTTTGAGAATTCTCACTCATGTAAGCACTTGTTTATTTAAAACGATTTAATAGAGCTCCTTTTTTATAAATCAACAATACTGTCCAGAGGCAGAAAATACTTCACAACATACATGAACATACAAACAGACATGAACAGAAACCTCTAGCCTTCATTTTAACATTACTGCCATAGGACGGATAAGATAATGTAAAGGAACAGCTAGATTTAAACTATGATTCTGGCAGGAAAAATTAAGATTTCATGTAGATGACAAAAGCTTTTTCTTACTAATATTTGTGAGGAAAGTACTTAAGATTTATATTGTCCTTGGCAAGAAAGGCTTTGGAGCCATAGAAACTGTTCGTGCCTTTAAAAATACCCTAGTCACCCCTGACCCCCCGCCTTTTTTTTTTTAAGGAATTGGGAATGGTAAAAATAGATGGGCTTGAACTGCTTCTACAGCTGCATTTCTGATTTCTCAAAGTATTGTAGGATAACAGTTGTGCTCAAAATTTGGGTTGAAACTTAAGTGACATCATAGGTTGTCCTACCTGTCTAACAACACAGGCTATAATTTGCTTCTTTCTCTTAGAGTATATAGTTTCATTTTAGCTTAGGGAGAGGTTCAAAATAAAAAATTCCTTTTAAGTTCTGACATTAATTTCCAGTTTAGTCAATTCTGATCAAAAGTTATTAAATTCTTTCAAATCTCTTGTCAGATTTCAGCTGGGACAACCAGTAGATATTTCCGGCACTATTAAACAATCCCATGAAATCAAAAGGGGGCAATAGTTACTAACTTCTAGATTCTTTCCCTCTGATAGCCAAAAGAAAGAACTGACAGCCTTCATGTCCCAGTTCCCTAGTAATGTCTATTGAATGTCTATTTGTCTACACAATGTCTGTTTACAGAATACGATGAAGAGATGCAATCAATTAAAGTTGACATAAACATTTCAATTTTCATAACCTTATCAAACTTGCATTTCCAAATTCTTTTAGTCTATTTGTAGCTTGGGTCAAGACTTCACCAATGGTTTTTTTTTTTTTAATTTATTTTAATTTCAAGTATACAGAACATTGGTTAGACATTTATATAGTTTGTATAATGATCCCCCTAATTGCTCCCTACCTTCCCTGACCCTCCTCCTAGCCGACATATTAATGCTACTTGCATTCCCTATGCCATGCTCCTCATCCCCATGACCATCCATCAGCTACTAATTTGTGCTTCTTTAACCCTTCATCCCATTCTTTCGGCCCCTCAAATCCCCTTTTCCTCTGACCATCACCAAATTGTCCACTATATTTGTGAGTCTATTTTTGATTAGTTTGTTCTTTTTATTCCTTAGATTCTGCATATAAGTGAAATCATATAGTGTTTATCTTTCTCTGTCTGACTTAAATACCTTCTAGGTCCATCAAAGCAATAACTTTTTCCATCACCTTCCTTTTAGTCTCTGTGTGTCTTTTAATCTGAAGTGAGTCCCTTATGGGCAACCTGTAGGGGTCTTGTTTTCCTTTCCATTCAGCCACTCTGTTAGTTGGAGCACTTAATTCTTTTTCCTTTGAGGTACTTATTGATAGGAGTGTAGTTGTTACCATGCTTTATTCTTTTTTTTGATACATGTTTTTCCTTCTTAAAGAAGTCCCTCCAACATTTCCTGTAATACTGGCTTGGTAGTGATAAATTCCTTTAGCTTAGTTTTGTCTGGGAAGCTCTTTTTCTGTCTTTCAACTCTAAACGATAGTTTTGCTGGATAAGGTATTCTTGGTTGTAGATCCTGGGTCTTCATCTTGTCAAATATTTTGTGCCAACCCCTTCTGTCCTGTATAGTTTCTTATGAGAAATCAGCTGCCAGTCTTATGGGTATTCCCCTGTAGGTAACTATCTGCTTTTCTCTTGCTGCTTTTGATATTCTTTGTTTGTATCTAACCTTTGGCATTTTAATTATGATGTGTCTTGGTGTGGGCCTCTAATTTTTGGAATTTTCTGAGCTTCCTGGGGGTTTATGTTCATTTCCTTCACAAAATTAGGGAAATTTTCCATCATTATTACTTCAAACAGCTATTCAACATCTTGATTTTCTTTAGTTACACTGATCAGGAGGATATTTGGACCCTTAATAGTGTCCTGTATGCTCCTTAAATTATTTTTATAGTCTTGGCATCTCATCTCTTGCCATTCTGATTGAGTGGCCTTTTTTTGTTCCCTCCAACTCCTCTCCTGTCTAGTATCCCTCTAAATGTTCTCTGTATCAATGCATTTATTTCCATTTTTGTTGTCGTTGATTTTGGTTTTTAGATTCTACATGTACATGAAATCATGCGATATCTGTCTTTCTCTATCCGACTCATTTCATTCAGCACAATACCCTGTAGGTCCATCAAAACAATATCTTTTTCCATTCCCTTCCTTTCAGTCTCTGTGTGTCTTTTAATCTGAAGTGAGTCTCTTATAGGCATTTGATCCTTTTCTTTATTCACTTTGTTTATTCCTTTGTTTATTCCATTTAATATACTTCTCATCTCAGATAATGTGTTCTTCATTTCTGACTGGTTTCCTTTCATAATTTCCCTTTCCATTTTTATGGTTTTTATCTCTTTGTTAAAGTTCTCACTGATTTCATCTACACTTCCCCTAAGTTCATTGAGCTTCTTTATAACCAGTGTTTTGAACTCTGTATCTGTTGGATTGTTTGACTACATGTTTTCTGGATCTCTGTTCTCTTCTCTCATATGGTTTCTGCTTCTTTGTCTTCCCACTTTTGCTGCCTTTCTGTATCTGTTTCTATACTAAGCAAGGCTCTTAAGTCTCCCAGTCTTATTAGTGTGGCTTTGTGTGGTAGGTATCCAGTGGCACAGTCCTGAGAGGGGCTCAGCTGTAAGACAAATTTAGTCCCAGTCTGTCCCGCTTCGAAGCCACCTGTTAAGATTCAGCAAGCAATCCACAGATGCTGTGCTTATAGTTACCTCAAAAGGCCACACCAGAAACCGAGGCCAGCTGTCACTAATGTGAGTCTAGGTGCTTCTCAGCAAGGGGCACCTGACTAAGCAAGGACACACCTCATGTGGCTGCGAGTTTGGAAAGGTGGAGTTTCAGGGAATCCTCTGAGTGGAGCGACCTCTGTTATTCAGTTTGATGATGTCTCTGGTATGGCATCGCTGCATCTGCACACTGGGAGGAGGGAGGGCTCAACACAGAAACAACGGATACCGCTGGCACTTCTGTCTGGAAGAAAGACACACCTCTGGTCCTCACGCTAACAACTCAGTGTCCTCCTGTAAGTCCCTGGTGCCCTGTGAGCAGCCGACCTACCACTGGTGTTTAAAGTGAGCAGGTCTGTCACCACAAAAGTCTGCTCGCAGATGCGCCCCCTTTAAGAGGCATCTGTAGCTGCCGCTGCCACAGCCTCTGTCCCACTCAGCCTGGAGGCTCGGCAGCCTCCAGTCCTTGCCCCGTCCTACCTTCTGCTGTTGTGGAGTGATTTCTTAGATTTCTCCCTGGTTGTATGGCTTGTTCATCTAGATCCCAAGCGATTTTTCTTTATTGTTTGCTCCTTGTTTCTGTCACAACTTTGATTTGGTCACCAGAGGGATGAACAGAACCTCTATCATCTATGCCTTTTTTTTTTCCGCCTCTTACCCCCTCTTGAGTAAATAGGCTTTGGGTCTCCAGTGACGGGTCAAGCCAAGGGACCCTGGCCCTGTTATGAATCTTTAACTTAATTTACCAGCCTGATGTTGCCTCAAGTGACTGCTGGTCAGATTTCTCATTGTAATCAATTCTTTTCAGTCTTTTAAATTTCTCCACACTGGGGTGAATAGAGCAGACTTATTTAGAGTCCTTTAATTTTGGGAGGCCATCAGGGGTTTAATTGGGCCCAGCCAGCCTTTGGTAGTGCAGTACTAAAACCTTTGTTTTAACCCTATCAATGTATATTTTATTTAGCTAATTTTTTTTTCCTGATTGGCATAGTCCTCATAATAGCCATTGTAGTTTTAGATTATATTTCCTTGAGGGCTGGCAGCCGAGTGGTAGGACTCTAGCCATAAATGGAGTTTAGCACACATTTCTGTCTGGCCATATTTTGGACTTTCTAACCAAGCTGAGTTCTTAGGACATAAAAATTCTAGGTAGTCTTTAGTAAGATTTTGCCATCCTTTTTCTTTTTCTTTTTCTTTTTCTTCTTAAGTGCAGGACAACTGTACTTCCAATGTTCTGATTTTTTTTTTAATATCTGCGAATATCTAAAGGCAAATAGGAATGGATCTGAGTGGACTTTTTGTTCTAATTTCTGTCCTTCCATCTTATTAAGAGAATCTTAATGACTAAGAAAGATGGGAGCCCTGTCTTTAAACAGCTGTTCCAAAACACAGAGAATCGTGTGCTTTCCTCCCTTGAACAGAATAAGGTTCTGTAAGCTTGGATCCATAGCCTGTTCAGTTGCCCAGGCTATGGATAATAGAACATCTCTCTGGAAGGAACGGGATAGACAGAAAACTCCTTGAGAGTTTGTCATGGCCAGTTAGAGAGCAAGGTGTGCCTTGGCAAGGGCGCCCTCTGGATGGTAGAAGTCAGAGAGAAAATATTCTCACTAGTCATAAGGCCGAGTCTCAGAACATATAAGAAGATGGAAAGAGAGAAACCAGGCAGAGACAGAGAAAAACAAAACCCATGCGTTCTCATACCAAGTAACCAAAAGTCACAATCCCAAGAAACTAGTTTTACAAATATTTATCTTGCCAATCAAAATTTAGAAGAAAAAGATTCTGACGACTTTCATTTCCACAGAGTCCTGCAGACAGATACCTGGGGGTGTGCTGACAGAGTAAGGACCCTTACCTTCTGCCGGCCTGTGTCAAACACCCCAGGATCTCTTGATCTGCAGCAGCCAATGACTTTATCCTGCTCATTGCACCAATTGCGGAGGCAGAACAAACTTTCCTCTACCCTCAAGGTTCTTCTGGCTGGTCTGATGAAATAGACATGAGACAGATTAGCAAGAGAAAATAACCAAATTTAATACATACATATGTACATATGTATGGGAACCCTGCATACATGAGAGAGTCAGAGACCCCACATGCACAAGAGGTTCAGAGACAGAAAGAGAAATTGAGGTACATAAGACATCCTGAGCTAGGGATGAGGGAAGGTGCCTTGGGGACTTCAGAACTTCATTGCAGAATGATAAAGAAGAGCAGACCTCTAGTAAACAAGTTTGCCCTGCCCTACAGATAGGTTAAAAGAAGTTATCTCTGACAATCTCTATGGGCAAGGCCTCTAATTCAAATTATTCTAGGTAGTTAAGGGGGTGCAGAGGTTTCTCTAGAGCCTGTGGCTTAAGTTGCCTTTAGTTCAAAACAAGCAGTATACCACAGAGGCACATCTTAGGGTGACTCATTCTAGACCCCCACAATAACATTCTTGAAATACCAAGTTGGAAAGATGGAAAACAGATTAGTGATTGCCAGGGATTAGAGATGGGAGGACAGCAGGAAGGAGATTTTGGGTGATGGCACAGTTCTGTATGTTGATTGTGATGGTGGTTACATGAATCTGCACGTGTGGCAAAATTGCATAGAAACACACACACATACATGAGCATATATAAAAACGGTGAATCTGAATTAGCTCTGTGGACTGCACCAAGGTCATTTTCCTGGAATTTATATTGTACTATAGTTGTGTAATATTATCATTGGGGGAAACTAGATGAAGGGTCCATAGGGCCACCATACATTTTTTTTTTGGTTGGTCTTTCCTGTAAATTTATAATTATTTCAAAGTAAAACTTCGAGACAAGAAAAAAAGTAAACTAATAAAATACTGATGCCTTGGTCCTATTTCAGACCAATTAGATGAAAATCTCCTGGGATGGGACAGGACATCAATATTTTTTAATCCCTCTCCAGATGATTCTAATGTGCATTCAAAGTTGAACCACTGTTTTACGCAAGCATAGATTTTCAAAAATGTATAAATTAAGAAGATGATAACTTGCTTTATAAAAAGAATCTTTGTTCTAGAATACAAAATTGATCACAAGCAGTCTTTCAAATTGTGAGCCCTGTAAATCACTTCAGAAACCTCAGGTACCGATTACCTTTTAGGAACACATATATTTACTGTTCATTCTGAAGCATGTGACCAGTGATATGGAGGTGTCGCTATGAAGGAAAACGAATAGTTTTAAGCAGACATATGTCTGTGAGTGCTGTCCTTAGTGGTCATCTTTGGAAATATTACCATTTGATGGCAGTGCTCAAAATAGTATTAGGACTTATTTGCTAGAAAGCCCTACACCCATCCCTCTCATTTGAAGAGGCTGGAGCAAGAGTGCAAACTGAGACCCACATACCATATGTCTATATAATTTAAAGTTATAAATCAAACTAATAGTTAAATAAAATACATTCCAGCCTTCTCATTTGAAAAATATGCTTCATAATAAAAAAAAAAAAAAGACAAGTAAAGCCAAGGTTTTTATATAATGGGAATTCAGCAAAATATCAAGGGCAACTGAGTTGAATTATTATTGCATAAGTTTGGATATTTTGCTGACGAGTCGAAAAACTTCGATGAGTAAAAAAATTAAGATATACAATTTATAAATTATTTATTTCAGAAAATTTTTTTCTTTTTTACCTATCAGTAAAAATCACTGGTTATGTTGACTGAGATTTTCACATAATTTGTGTTCTCTTGACAGTAATGATTTAAAGAATTAAAAAATGAAATATATTCTTAATCCAAATATATAATTCAAATAAATTTTTATAAAAACTAAAAAGATGAGTTAAAAATCGAAATGTTGAAATTATTCACATATATACTTTCCAAAAGTCATTTTTCTTCTAAACTTTTAAAATCGTCTATTAAAATAGACGGCCAATTACAAATTATAATGAATATTAAAATTTAAATCAAATTAAAGTTGAAATTTTTATTTTTTGAAATTTTAATTACACATTACTAAATATTTATTTTAAAATAGCTATTCACAATTTTAGTCTTATATGTCCATCTAGTATGTAAAGAATTACAATCATACTTCATACATGTTCCATCGAGACCTACATATATTTTTTAAAGTAATACCAATTGCTTAATGTTGCAAAACCTTTTTCAGCCACCATGTGCAATTCTTGTGAACTACCTCCTCAGTCTCAAATTATAACATGAAGAAAAAATAGACACTAGACATTAACTGGGAAATGATACTTCCTTAAGGAAGAATCTATTGCATTCGGCTCTCTGACAAAATGTATTTAACTAGTTTATTAATTTATCTTTAATCACATCTTCTGCTCAAAATCACCTGGCTCTCCAAAGCGGTGTGGGCAGAGGTACAACCTCACAGCATTCAGACACTGGCCTTCTATTTCAGGGAATATAAGGGTATTGTGCAGGAACTGTTGAGATGTAGTTCCCTGTGGCTTGAACAGGGCTAATTCTGAAGGCAGATGTTTTAAGGATATGAGTTGTACCAGTGCTGAACACTAGACCCTGAGCGATAGAGGTTCTATTTGTTCTTTATTTTTTAGTGTGTTTGCGATATCTGCAGGGCCCTCTAAATCTGGGTCGCAGTATCGGGGCTCCTCTTATCTGGGATAAAGGGCAGTATGGCACACATTCCACAATATGTATCATTTTATTGTTTCTCCATTGTGCATCTGACCCATTTGATTACCAACTTTATTTATTATACTGGTTCAAAATAACTTCTGTTCTAAAAATTACACCTGTCCACCAACAATGGTCTTTTAACACTGAAAGATTTCCAATTTATGCCAAACTCAAAATGAGAATTCACAACAATTTGAATAGTGGCAGCATCTCTGGAATATTGGTGTAGATTCTCAAGTGTTACAAAATAAAAATACTGATTTATTACATACCCTGTCATTTTAAAATCCTTTTTAAAATCCTGTCTTGAAAGCTCATGCTTTTATTGTCTCTAGAGATATTTTTCTCTTTATTATCTTTTTCCTTGTTACAATTTTGTATAGGATTCGATTGCTATATCAAATAAATTTCTCCTGGTCATTTTATGTAAAACTAATTTCCTGAACTTTTAGAAGGATGTGGCATGGTTCAAGATAGCTTTCCTAACTTCATAGGATTCCTACTTCCGTTGCTTTTAGGCAACAGGTTGTAATAAATACAGGGTTCAAAATCAAACTGGCTTGCTTTCTGAGATTTCATGGGTGTGCCTTCCCTGACATTGATCTGGATTTTCTCTTTACTTCCTCTTTCCTGTCCCTGTCCACAAACAGCACCTTTTTCTTCAACGTGAAGTGCTGTCCCGGTGAACCAATTTCGAGAGTCCACGCATCTCTAGCCCCTTCACAACTTAGTGCAGGAACCTTGCTCTCATTTGCTATTGGGTAGTGTAAAATCTCTTCTGGCTTCAGCTGCTGTCTGTTTTAGGGTTGTCTCTGCTCTCAGGTCCATCAGATACCCTAGCTTTCTCTTACGCAGATGTTGAAAACACACAGAACTTGTGTTTTGGTATTGGCGCTGATGTTTTGACTTTATCCACTTATATTTTGGAATTTGTGATATGTTATCATTTGGTTTTATCATAAATGCTGTCCATGAGTTTTGGGTTTTGCTATCTTGTTTCTCTGTTTTTTAATAAACTTTTTTCTCTTGCAATAATTTTATATTTACAGAAAAGTTGTGAAGGCAGTATAGAAAATTCCAATACACCAGGCACCTAGTTTCCTTCATTGTTAATATCTTACATTACCATGATACATTTGTCAAAACTAAGAAACTGACTGTGGTACATTACTATTAACTAAACTCCAGACTTTATTTGGATTTCATCATTTTTTCATTAATGTTGTCTTTCTGATCCAGGATTCAAACGCTCTTAGTTGTCATGTCATTCTAGTCTCCTCTGATCTGTGATAATTTTTTTGATTGTCATGACCTTGAAAGTCTTGAGAACTGGCCAGATATCTTGTAGAATGCCCCCCAATCTGAGTTTGTCTGAGACTTTTCACATTATTATACTGAGCTTATAGGTTTTGGGGAGGAATACCACAGAGATAAATAGCCCTTCTCATCACATCATATTTGGAGGTACATGAGAGCCACATGACAACACTGTATGTTAACCTTCGTCACTTGGTTAAGGTGGTTTGGTTTCTCTAGTGTAGTTTCTATTTTTCCCTTTGTACATTCTATTCTTTACAAGTGAGTCACTAACTCCAGACCACTGTAAAGAGAGGAATGACAGGAATTAAGTTTCACCACTTGAGGGTATAGGTGTGGGGAGCATCTATGTATATTATTTGGAATTCTTTTGTAAGGAAGATTTGTCTCTTCTGTTCCATTTATTTATTCAATCATTTATTTGTATCATTATGGACTTATATATTTATTTTATAGTTTGGGTTATAACCCAATGCTTTTTTGTTTGTTATGCTTCTCAAATTGTTGCAGCCCTAGCCAATTGGGTGCTCTTTGAGACTGGTTCCTGTGTTTTCTCTCTGTTTTTAATGACGACTCAGAGATTCAAACACTGTCATTACTGCCATCTTCCCCACTCACATTTTTTTCCATTTTTTTGGTAAACATTATTTCACACAATTATGGTCATAAACATATATATATAAATATATATGTCATAAACATATACATATCATATTTTTATTTGCTACTTAAGTTCCTTTTGCCTCTGCTTTACCCATACACAGCATTTTACTTGTGGGAACTATACTTTGCAGGCTGCATATATGCCCAATTCTTTTCTGAGAATTATTTTTTCTGGTTATTTAAAAGGGGAAAATGAAAAGATAAATAAAAATTGATCCAAATTGTCCAAGATCTTTACACTGAAAACTACAAAACACATAAAAACAGAAAAAGATGACCTAAATAAATGAAAAGATTACGCCTCATTCATGGATTGAAAGATGCAATATTGTTAACATAGCAATTCTTCCCAAATTCATCTATAGCTTTAATAAAATTTCCACTTAAATTCCAGGCCTTTTTTGTCTAAATTTACAAGCTAAAAAGAAAAATTATATGGAAACATAGAGGATCTAAAATACCGAAAGTAAATTTTAGAGACAACCAAGTTGGACATTCAGAGGAAGCAGTATCTCTATTGGCCTCCGTGAGCTGAAGCCCATGCTGTTGGGCACGTGGGGAAGGTAGCCTCCATCTCTGCTATCATGGTCATGCCATTTATGTGCCCAGTTCTGTGATGGCCAATGACAGAGGCCTACTACTGTCAACTGCCCTGAATCATTATACCTACTTGGTTGTCTAATATGTCTCCCATGGTTGGTACTTCCTAATGGACATTAATATGTGATACAAACACTGTTCACATTGTAGTACTAGCTTCTACATCTTCACATTTTATACGCATTTTCATAAGGTCACCCACATGCCTCTAACCTAGACCTCCTTGTCTCTAACCCTCCAGTCCTTTCCCTTCCGATCTCTTGACTATCTGGCCACTGTCTAGGGCCCAGGAATCTATGAATAGTCATGTAGAGCCACTTCTTCCTCCACACAAAATAGATGAAAAGGTTTGCCCATTTGAGAAGATTTCCATCTACTCTCTTTCAAGGTCATCTTGAGTGTGGCTATAGTGTAGCTGTTATTCATCCTCAGACTGTACCCAGTCACCCACTGAGCCAGTCACCCACAAACCAATCTTGGGCTTTTCCCTCTTTCAATTGGCTGTATGGGACATATTATACAGGTAGAGCTGGGAAGAGCTCTAGTGCAATTGTGGCAGGTGATATGGAGGTTGAGGCTACCTGCTCAGAGCTTACTCATTGCTCTCTGGTCCTATACTGGTTCCATCTCAGATGCACCATTTCAATCTTATGCTGGACTGTAGCTGGGCCTGGTTAACTTTATAATTTTATGTTCCTACAAACCTATTCTAATTGGCAATGCTAGTTGCAAAATTAACTGGTGCCCCGCATGTAAGTGACCCATCTCTACCTGAACCCAACAATATGCCAGGAGCTGCTTTTCGGAGGCATATAATTTCTTTGTGGCAATGGCATAGCCTTGCCTCAGATCCCCAGAGGCCTGCTTTGTGATTCTCCCACCCAGGGCTTGACATAAAATTCACACTGCAACTTTTTAATCGCTAACAGCTCAACACCACAGGATCTGCTATGTTTCATGGCCTAATTGAGCCCTTTTCTGTACCAAGACCTGCTCAAAACTGGCAACCTCCCGGGCCTCTTCGTGGAGATTTATAGCCATATTTCCAAGTGTAGAATATATTGCCTCTAGAACTCATAGAAGCCCACAGGCACTGTGTTCCTTTCTTTGTGTTAGGAAATACAGATGCAGAATTAGTCTTTACTTCAGAGGGTACCTACCAACACATCCCTGAAAACCTTCCTAAATGGCCTTAAAAAGGTCTCTGAATCTCTATAGGATTTATTTTTCATCCTTTGGGGCCCATGTGCCTCTCCGAGGTCTCCAATTTTCTCGGCACCTCTTATTTATTCTGTCTGATCAGCATGATATCACTGATAGAACGGACTGTGGATATAATATTATCTGAAATATTTAAAAATTTGGAAATAACTGAATGTCCATCAATATCCATGATTGACTAAATCATTGTACAATACCCCATGAATGAACTTGCAGCCATTAAAAGGAAACAGGTCTATAAATATACAAAGGTCTCTGATATATGATTACATGGAAAAAGCATATTATAGAGTAATATGTGTAATATGAGCCAATTTATGTAAAGAGAAAAATAAATTTGTACAGGCATAGAAAAACTGTGAAAGGATACACAGTAAACTATTTTATCAGGGGGTCTCTCTATGGTGGAGAATAAAATATAGAAATAAGAATTAGAGAAGTGAGCTTTCAGTTTTAATTTCTCCAAGACTGTCAGGAAATTCTATGTTGCTCAATAATGCTTTGCACATGATAGGATGATTTTGAGGAAATGCAGAGAAACCATGTTTTTGGCTCAGATGTCACATGTCTGAAATTAAGTGGGAAATGACTGTCCAGATCATATATACTTTTCCACATAGCAATGTGGTCTCAAGGTTATCACTTTTAAAGACTATGTAGTAATGCATGGAGAGATCATATCTATTTAAGCTTTCCCTTCCTATTAAAAAAATTTTTCCTGAAAATTTCCCTGCTTTTTGTATTTCTGCTATAATTATATTTGAACATGTAAGTTTAAAAAACTCTTTGAGACTGTTTTCAAGATAAATTTCCATTAGGTCAAAATATGTAATCCTCTCTGTGATTCATGTTACCTGTTGACCAGTTATTTTCCAGAATGACTGTCACCTCCAAGTGATACTGCCAAAAGCAATTGCCGTATTCTCAGCTTCCTGGAGTTTTATTTATTTAGTTTGAATTGTATTTATTCTTCTGTGTACATCACATCAAAGGCTAGAAAATTTTGCCTGTATTATTTAGAAAGGAGCAAGCCCACTTTCTGTCAGGGTACTAGCTAAGACCTCCGTGCCCAGAGCTTTGTCTATTATGTGAGAACAAGTAACTAAACTTGCCTATAGCAGTAGTATCAGTCTTCAAAAGGTGATCTGAATAGATAAAACGAAATAAAATGTAAGCTTTAATGGTAATATAGCTTTAGGGAACACTGGTTTAAATAAAACTTTGCAGTTTTCCTTTTTACTAGATATTGCAATGCTTTTAATATGCTAAATTACATCGTGAATCTCCAATAAAGAAAATATTCACCCCATCCAAAACTTATTTGAATACAAACCTTTTTTTTTTTTTTTTTTGAAAATCTCTCCTGATTTCTGATTAACGTTCTGTGGAGCTCATTTTAGGAAATACTACTCAATAGTCATATGATGGAAACAACATTTGTTTCTTTTTTTTTTACATAACAGCTTTTTCATTTTGCTCTGCTACAGCAAACTGCATTGTTACTGATTATGAAATTTGTAATATACTTTTCAGTTTTTTTAAAAATCATTGTTCCAGTTGTAGAACTAGCTTCTATTTCTCTACTCTGCATCAGTAGTATGCCTTCATTTTAAATTGAAAAATTTTACATACTTAGAGATTTGCCCCTTAAGATTTTCAATGCTTAATATAGGATTTAAGACTCGCTCACCAATAACTACAAGACAGGCTACTAAAAAAAAGGTTTAAAGATATAATTAAAATAATAATATTTAAACACATTTACCAGTTATGATTTGCGTAGGTATCACTGCAGGTTGTGCTCTCTGCATGAAATATTTAAATAAACACATTATAGCAGTGGTCCCCAATCTTTTTGGCACCAGGGACTGGTGCTCCTATGAGAATCTAATGCCTGATGATCCAAAGCGGGGCTGAGGCGGTGCTGCTAGCACTGGGGAGTGACTGCAAATACAAATGAAGCTTTGCTCACTTGCCCGCTGCTCACATTCTGCTGTGCAGCCTGGTTCCTCATAGGCCATGGGCTGGTACTGGTCCATGGCCCAGGGCTTGGGGACCCCTGCATTACAGTATTATATTAGTACATAGTAGTTGTAAAAATAATTAGTAGTTTAATTATATTTTATAATTTAGTAGTTGGAAAAAATAATTCCAACTGAGTCAATCCATTGATCGGTTAGTTATATAAGTGATGTATTTATGTGTAACACTAGATCACACACACACACACACGCACAACACGTGCACTACAATACAATCGTATCTTATGTGACGCAGGGGTTAAATAGTTATACCAAAATGGTAGAGTCGTGTTTAATGAGAAAATATTTTACACTACATTTTTTTAAGGTTAAAAGGAAAATTAGTTAAAATTAAATAAAATGTAAAATACAGCTCCTCAGCTACACTAGCCGTATTTCAAGTGCTCACCAGCTGCCTGTGGCTAGTAGCAACCATTTGGGGTGGTAGTTAAAGGGTAATGCAGGGACACAGAAGAGCTTCTCTAAAGATAAGAGACTCGCACACATTGTGCAGAGGGGATATTGCTGATGTAGATGAAGTGGGTACCACCCAATGATAAACAGTGTCCCCAAGGAGATATAAGGACATAGGATGCAGAGGGACCAGACTTGGAAAGGAGAAGGGACATCCTCCTCCAACTCTAAAGCTGCCACTACACCCCTCTACTCCATCTTCACATCTCTATCCATTCTCTGTCCCTCTAAAAAAGTACAGAAGATAAGATTGACAGCTTCAAAGATCATTACGAAAGAAGGCCAGGCAGTATGGGATATTTTTAAAGAGCATAGCCTGTGGTATCAGACAGACCTGGGTTCAAATCCTGTTTCTACCATTTATTAAGTGACTTTTGTCAAGTTATTTGAACTTCTGAGCCCATTTCCTTATAATTAAAATAGGGAAGAAACTCCCTACCTTAAAGAATGTTATGAGAATTAAATAAGATAATGCACAGAAAGAAACATTTAGCACAGCACCTGTCTCACTGTAATCAGTCTCGCAGTCCGATAGTAAGAACACTCCACACCTATGTTGCAAATTTGCCCGAAACTGTATCCTATTGCTGTGAGAAACCCCAAGCCTAGCATATAATAAATTGTACTCAGCAGAACTGTCAAATAACAAATACTAATGGTGGACTAAGAGCATCATGGGAGATTTGGACATTTTCTAAAGTGCTTTCCCTTAACCACCATCCTTTTAGGTAAGGCTTTCTACAGCTAAATCTCTTGCCCTCACATCAAAACCATACTATGAGACGGAGAGGGACAAGTTATAAGTAAAAGATGGTCAGGTATGCTAGTTTGATGTCATATTTTGGCCTTTCTTCCCTGTATCTCTGAAAATCTAAACTCTATGTCATATTTCACAAAGTACGTGAGAGTTACCCCTGGTTTTGTGAGTGGGATGCCTTCCCTAAACCCTTTTAAAAAGGCATTCTTTTGTTAGCCTAGCCAATGCCCAGTGGCAAGGGACCATGCTCTGGGGGAAGATGACCCAACATCCCTCCCTGTCCTGCCCCCACCATGCACTGCCCCTCCAACACCATCAATAAACTCTGGGAGCACTGAAGAATAGAGCAGTTCTTGCCCCCTCACCCAAAGTGCCCACTCCTCTACCTTCCCTCCCTCCACTAACTGGTTAGCAGTTCTAGTCATTTTACACTATTGTTTTTGTGGTGTAACTTCCCCAGTGGTAAATCAAAACGGTGACATAAGGGTGAGTGTGCAGAATGATTTGATTATAAAAATAATCAGTCTTCATAAAGCCTGTGTGCAGATGTTTTATTATGAGGCGTTTCAAACAGACAATAAAGGAGGAAGAAGAAAGTACCAGGCCTTTAGTCACCACCTCTAGGTTGTTCTCATTTCCCCCATCTTTACTTCAGGTATTTATAAGGAAATAAAATGTCACAGATATTGTTGAAGTCCTCTTTTATCATTCTTCTTGGAGCTGCAGTTATTATTATTATTCTTTTAACTTTAACCTTAAATACTAGATTGTGAGCACGGTAGTAATAAATTTGAAAACAGCATTCAAAGGTAAAGTGAAAATTTTCTTCTCCTGCTGCTACGGGCTTTAATTTAGCTAGTCTTAGAGCATGTTTTCCTTCTTGCTCAGAGTGCTTTTTTTTTTCATTTTTCAAAGAACCTCAGAAACAGAATTAGAATTTATTGTGCCATTAGGTTGTGAACATAAAACAGATCTAAATTTACTTTGAAATTCCTACCTGCCTTCAATTTAAGTTATTAAAGTCTAAAACGCCCGAAGACATCATGAAGAGCTTGTGTGTTTTCAGAAGTTGAGATATTTGATTTTGTATTTTATTTCCCCATAGACTAGCCATTTAGCATTGCAACAATCCCAGCAAAAATAACTGAGTACAGCTCTTGGCCCATCAACTCTCTTGCTGTTCAACTGACTTTTTATTCATTCCCATCAGAATCTAAATGTTTACTTATCTACCGATTCATTCAAATTTACAGAAGTCAGGGTGAGAGTTCAGCAAATGTAAGAACTATATATTTTTAGCTATTAGCTAAATTTCAGTTAGCATCTAAATTTTTACATCTTAGGAGACTGCACTGTCCAGAAGTCTAGAAGATTTCTGTTATTTCCCAAGGACCCATTTAGAGAATCCAAATCTCCTCATCCTCATTTGAATTAAGTTTATTCATTCAAATGACTCTTTGTTAAAGCCTTGTATGCCCATTCTCAAAGAAGGGAATTGCCACAAGCATGTGCTCTCTTTCCCCACCTACTGGTCAAAGAGTACAGCAACTCATAATCTTTCCAAGATACTCTCTTTGCAGTTCGTAAATCAAACTGTACAAAATTATCTCATTTTCCTCCAACACAAGAATTCCTGTAATACTTTCTACTTCTTTTAATTTTATACTACATTCTGTCTTGTACTATAGTTATTTATAAACAAATCCTATATCTTTTTTCAGACAGTGGATATCGTAAGGGGCAGGTTTATATCTTACCCATTCTTTCTACCTTTTATAGCACCTAACTCGGTGCTTTGCACAGAGAAGAAGGAATGAATGAATGACCAAATATACAAACATATCAATTTGGAAATAGATTCTCATTTATCCTTATTTGGTCTTGGTTATATATGAAGACAACCACAAGAGGATGCTCCTTGGCAGTGTGTTGTAGGAAAATGATGCTGCAGTATGGAAAGGATGTGATCTTAAGAATCAGATTATTGCCTTTTCTTATCCTAGCTCTGCCACTAGCCAGTCAGAAAATCATGGGTTAAGTGACAATTTCTCCTAGCCTTGCTTTCCTTTTCTCTGAAACAAATATAATAGCTATCTTGCAAAGATGTGTAAATATTAAGTAATACAGCATAAGAGAAAGCGTTTTGCTCTCATAATAACTATTATGGTTGCTCCTGGAGAAGGCGCTTACTCATAAAAAGATGGAAAATCAGACTCCACTTCTCGCTCTGCCACAGGCTGACCAGCTCTGCAAGCTCGAGCAGGTCATTCACTCTCTTTGGGACTCCCTTTTCTCATTAGTAAAATTGAAGTTATATGTATAATCTTCGAGGCCTCTCCCAGTTCTGTGATTTAGAAAATAAATGTTTAGCATTTTAATTCATTATCACAGTATGTCTGGGTCTAGGAGCTCTATAATTCTTCTTTTAAAAAAAATAGAGACACAGTTGACAAATTTATAGTAACTACTAAATATAAGGTTTGTTCCCCCATGAGCAAATAAGAATCCAACTTTTAAAAACACTTATACATCTTTCAGAAAAGAGTACTTAATTGCTTTTATAATGACATCTTTCACTGAGCATATTTTTGCTTCAACATATTTTTGCTGAATGAATGAATGTTTTAGTGAGTGTTTGCCAAAAGTTTCAAGAATAATAATTCACATTTGCTACTAGGTTTGAGTCTTTATCGACATCCAGCTTAGCTTTTTTTTCCTCAAAAAAAATTTGGCTTTGAGTCACTGAAATGACTCATAACTTTAAAAAACAAGTTGAACCTGAAATTGCCTTGGCAGGAAGTGAACTAAGGAGCATGGTACAGTGAAAGGGAGATGCCTCCACCAGAAAAAGAACAGTTCTTCTTTTCACCTCCTAGTTCCCAATATGAAATGAGGAAATGTCAATGAATAGCTGTATCCTCATCTCTCTGATTACATTGGTTGAAATACTAAAATCAAATATGATGTACAGAGCAATTGTGTCTCTAGGATCCAAATGGCACATTTTTCAGGTGTGTCTGGCCCCCACTCTACCTGCTAATGGGTCACTCCATGAAAGATAAGAGATGAAGATGAACTGACATTCTGTGGGTTTCAGAAGATCCAGGTCAGGCCCTGACCCACAAAGAAATTGTGCTGTCAGAGAGACAGAGATGGCGAGAGTTAAAGATGTCTATGAGAGAGAGGTAAAGACAATCTAGCACCACCAACCTTGCTAGTACCTTTTAAAAAGGGAGAAATGACAAAGGAACGGGGTGCACTAGCAATACTGAGAAATGGGTCTACGAAAAGTTTGCCATGTTTGAAGAAGGGTCTTAGAAAGCAAACGGGCGGTTTCAGTTCCCTGCTTTCAATATATTCCCTGTAACTCGAACTTCCAGTAATATCTGGAAGCTACTTTGCCTTTTCCTGGGCTATTTTCCCTTGGATAATGGCATATTCTGGTGTTTTGTCCAGAAATCTATAAAAGCAATTAGTCTAGGGAAGTAAACGAGACACTCTGGGAGAATTTAACCCTGCTAAATAGGAGTGAGGGGGTTTCAGCCCTTACGAGTATAAAGAAGTTACCTAGTACTCATTCTATGATATGTGAGCAAGAAAGGCTCCCGCCGTGAACCCATACTTTAAAGAGCTCACTCTTGCTCTTATCTCACCATGCCCTCCCTTTATGGCCAAAGGAACACACAACCTCGAGCTCATGACCTCTTTTATGGATCACACTCCAGGTACCCAAGACCCTGGAATTCCCTTCCCAAATGATCCTGAGCCCTTTTCCAGAGCCTGTACTGGTCTCTTCTCTGGGTCTGGCCCAAGGGTGGACAGAACAGCCAGAATACCCACTTCCAGCCCTGTGCATGGCCGTGGACAGCTGTTGGGGGGAAGTGGTAAAAGGCGGGTAGAGCTTGCATGTGCAAGGCTGGAATGTCCACACGTGCCATGTGGCACAAGACTACCACAGTACAGGATGAAGCTTGTGGTGAGAAGAGGGGGTGGCCTGGGGAGTTGCAGGCGTACAACACTAAGCAGTGCAAGAATTCTAAATTTAGCCTTGCCTTCCAATCATGAAAGTACATTCATCAATATAGGAAGATAGAACATGTTTTGTTTAGCAAGTTATCTTGGTTTATAACTTTTAGACGTATGATATGTGGGCCTCCATTTGTACTCTTGCCTGAGCCCTGGGATGAGTATGCTGTGTATTTCGATCAAAGATCGGTTATTTTTATTGATTTTATGACAAGAGTGATTTGAGTTTGGTTAGTAGTGAAGGATTATTTCTTTGATATATATTAATTTTTTAGTCCTTCAAAGAGATAGTTATGCTCTATATCCTAGAGCGATTTTCAACCTAATGTCATAATTCATGACGATGCCAGAAGGGGGCTATAGTTTTCAGTGTAAAGGAAAATGGAGGTGTCAGTTTGGATTATGGTTTCTAGAAGTAACTCTAGTGACAGCTGCTCACTTTGTTTAAATTTCTAGACACTTTTTCTAGGCATTTTTATAAAAGGATCTTGTGATACCTGAGTATTTAGCCAATTAATGAATTTTTCTGCATTTCAGTTTATTTTAGAGGGAGCACTGTCAAAATATTTAAGCATCTTTAATTCTAAAACATGTTTAGAAGATCTCAAAGTTTGCACTGGCTATTACTATAACAACTATCCTGGGCTGCTGTGCTCACTTGCTTTGCTGTTCTACAAGTCATAAGAATACAAATAAACACCAAAGTCTTTTTAAATGCATCCTGATGCAGTACAGAATTCTGTTTTATAGTGCGTCTCTAAAATGGTTTAAGGGGCTTAGTTGCCCGGGAACTTCATTATCAGAAGATCTTGCTTTTGCTCCAATCCTGACAGCAATCTTGGGGAACAGCATCATTATAAATCATCAATTATCATGAATATA
Organism: Pteropus vampyrus; assembly: GCF_000151845.1. NCBI lineage: Eukaryota > Metazoa > Chordata > Mammalia > Chiroptera > Pteropodidae > Pteropus > Pteropus vampyrus. The sequence goes on along the minus strand of NW_011888861.1, from coordinate 680,739 downwards.
GTTATTTTGAAAGCCTTTGCAAAAAGGGAGTAGGATATATTTTACTTTTCTTAGCTTTATCACCATATTACTTGGGATTTTTTTCATTCAATTAATGAGTTAAAATAGACATTAATTTCCATCATTTTATTCATTTGGTCACACAAAGTATAGTGGTAAAAGAACATATTGAAGAGAATTTAAGTTCACCTACTACAGGTGAGACCCAACCCTATGAGGATACTTCTTATCCAGTGACAAATGTCAACATCCCCAATCAGAGTCTTCAAAAGAAGGATATATTATCTTTCATTCCTCTCATACCAAAAAAGTACATGTAACCCAGGTAAATCCTGTCACAAACTCCAGGTATTTACTCAGGCTGCTCTTCCTTGTCCTGAAGCGCCATGTTGCTTTCACTCTCTCTGCAGCCTCTCTTGGCTGCTAATTGCCTTGCTTTGCCAGTACAGTGCCAAGCTAGCATTTACTTCCCAGCTGCTGGAACAGTCATGGCTGTCACAGCTAGCACCACAGACACTGCCTTGCCATTCCTCACCCTGACCCCTGCCACACACCACTGCTTACTCTGCTCTCTCACTGTATTAGTTTCTTGGAAAAGCTGAGAAAAGAAGGGACATCTGGGTTATAGATTTTCTGTTACCCAGTGCAGAATTTTTTACATTGCTATTTCATCAGAACAGGATGAGTCAGGACAGCTATCTACCCTTCTATACAGAAGGGCTGGATGATTCCATTTATTTTTTTTCTGATTAGCAGGCTGTGTAGTATCTTCTCCTCCAAGATGTTCTATTAGCATCTCATAACTCCCTCATCATAACACTTGTCTGGATCTCCTTGTCTACAAGTGCTATTAGAGCAGGGATTGTATCTACCTTGCAAATTATTTTATCTCTAGGACCTGTTCCTGCCATACCATGAATGTCCTATAAATGTTCCTTAAACTGAACTGAACCTCAAAACTTTGGACAAAAACTGTACAGGCATCTTTCAGCACTACGGTGTGTGCCTACTAATGCTCTTCCCCAGCCTTCATCCACCTTCCCAGCCCAACAACCCCAAACTATGATCAAAGGGAAACCCCATTATCATCTGGGTCTCCAGGCTAAGCCTCTCAGGGCATATGCAGGTTGTTCTGGCTATCTGGGTTGCCTTTTAGTCTTGGTGGCTGAGATTTTTAAAACAATTACTCAAAATTAGGGGTGTGACTAGAAGAGATGTGACTAGAAGCATGTTTCTGTTGGTATAAGCTCCCTTTCATGTAAGCCATTCTCTCCATTGTAAGGAGTTCAGTCTTCAAACTATGGCCTCATTGTGTCTACTTACCTGCCTTGGTCGGGTGGTAAAAATGAGATCAGAAGAGATGGGTACTACAGAAATGGAGAAGAATAAGACATAGAAGAGGTATTCTTACATATTTATTCTTAACTCTTATTCCAATAAAGTCATAATTAAATAAGTTATAACTTCATTATTCTCTAAAAGGAGATAATTCTAACTTCCCTTCTGGCATTGGCATTTACAGGTGATACTACTCAAAACAACTCTTTTCTGAGCATGGGCTATGACTGTACCCACCAAGGCAAGCCCAGTCATATTACCATTCTGAAGAGCTGTAAATATTGTTCTTCAGTTTATGGCCACAGTTGCCATTTGAAGAACCATCATAATTGCTTATAAATTGGCCTCTTTGACAAAGAACCTTTGTGAGTCAACCAGCCTCCTTCTGACTGCTTCAGGTATAGCCTTGGCTAGAGTTCTTAGCAAATGTTAAGTAGTACTGTTCAAAATTTTTCTTCAGAAGGTGTTTAAAGTTGTTCTTTTGTCTCTCAGCTTGATATATTATAGTTCACAAGATGGCAACTGACATTTTCTTACTGACAATTCATTTCAGAATACTTTAGTATCATGATGATAGCAAGAGAGAATGGATGAAATTCTACTGAAATAAGACAAAAAGTTACTGACTCTCAGTTTATCTTTCAACAAACATTTATGGAATGTGTAGCTGAGGTGATATTAGGTGGTAAGAATGTAAAATGACATAGAATGTCTCAAGTAGCTAATAGTTTAATGTGAGGGAAAGACTTAAATAAACCAGCAATGACAGCAAGTTTATTTGGTAAATATTAAGATAGAGTTATACTTGAGCTGGGAGGAATATTTGGAGTACAAAAAAAAGAGGTAGTGTCAGGAAGTACTTCCAAGATTCATGCTTGAACTGAATCTTAAAGGTCAAGTATGATGTGCAGAGGTGAAGTGGGGAGGAGAGAGCAGAGGGATTCTGGGTAGAGGTCTTACATGCAAAGGCACAGAAGTATAAAATCTTGGTGTATCATGGAAATCTGACTAGAGAAAAGGGCAGGTTGGGGTATGGTGGGAGGTGGGGCCACACAAATTGTCTACATCCAGACTGTGAAGAAGTTAGAGTGCTAAATTCAATTTAGAGAAGCACAGATTGGCTTAAGGTGTCCACTGTACTGTAAATGCTACAAACGGCAGCATTTCTGCATTCTCAGTGCTTGGTACATGGTAGACTCTCAACAGATGTGTGTTGGATGTCACATTAATTAATTAATTAAGCCCTATCACTGGAAGGGGAATACTTTTTTATCAATGACAACTTTTATTTACATTACCATATACTTACTGAGGAATGAAGAAAATAAAATAAAATACAAAAGGTACTTTAAATTAAAAATAAACAAAAAATTTTTTAGTTTTGTGTATGTGTAAAAAGATAAACAAAATTGACCAATTTAGTTAGATTCACCAAGAAAAAAGAGAGAACTCAAATAAATAAAATCTGAATCACTAAAGAAATAGAAAATTTAAATAATTACTAGTAAGGAAATTGAATCGGTAATCAAAAACCTCCCAACAACAAAAGTCCAGGACCACATGTGCCAAAAATTTAAAGAACAGCAATATTTTTCAAACTCTTTTTTTTTCCAAAAAAAAAATGAAGAGGAGGGGATGCATTTGAGCTAGTTTTTTACATGGCCAGCATTACCCTGAAACGAAACCATATAAGGATGTCACAAGAAAAGAAAGTTACAAACTCTGTCTCTCTGTCTCAATCTCAATCTCTTGTTCTCTCTCTCTCTCTCTCTCTCTCTCTCTCTCTCTCTCTCTCTCTCTCTCGCTCACTCGCTCGCTCTCTGCCTCTGAGATGAGACCACACTCTGTAGAGTGTTATTCCTTTTCTAAAAAACTATCCTTTTGACTCTAACAAGAAAAGAAGAAGAAAAGAAAATTACAGGCCAATATCCCTAATGAACATAAATGCAAAAATGTTCAACAAAATATTAGCAAATTAAATACAGTAAAAGGATCATATATCATGATCAAGTGGAATTTATTCCAGGGATACAGGATGGTTCAACATCCACAAATCAATCAATGTGATGTGCTACATTAACAAAGTGAAAGACAAAAATCATAGATCTCAATAAATGCAGAAAAAGCACTTGACAAAATTCAACATCCATTAATGATAAAAATTCTCAAAAAAGTGAATATACAGACAATGTACCTTAACATAATAAAGGCCATATATGATAAGTCTGCAACTAGCATCATACTCAACAGAGAAAAGCTAAAAGGTCAGGAACAAGATAAGGATGCCTACTCTTGCCACTTTTATTCAACATAGTATTGGAAGCCCTCACCAGAGAAATTAGGCAAAAAAGAAAAAAAAAGAAGAAAAGAAAAGACTTCCAATTCAGAAAGAAACAAGTAAAACTGTCACTATTGAGAGATGACATAATATTACATATAGGAAACCCTAAAGACTCCACCAAAAAACTCTTAGAACTAATAAATGAATTCAGCGACTTTGCAGGATATGAAATGAACATACACAAATCAGTTGCATTTCTATACACTAATAACAAACTATCAGAAAGAGAAATTTAAAAATAATCTCATTTACAATTGAATAAAAAAATAAAATACCTACAAATAAATTTAACCAATGGAACAAAAAACTTCTACTCCAAAAGCTATAAGCCATTGATGAAAGAAATTGAAGAAGACTCAAATAAATGGAAAGATGTTTCATGTTCATGAATTGGAAGAATGTTGTGAAAGTATCCATACTACCTAAAGCAAGAAACAGTTTCAATGCAATCCCTATCAAAATTTCAAAGACATTTTTCACTAAAATAGAACAATCCTAAAATTTGTATGGAGTCACAAAAGACTCCAAATAGCAAAAGAAATCAACATAATAAAAAGGCAACCTTCCAAATGAAGGGAAATATTTGCAAATCACATATCTGATAAGGGATTGATATCTAAAATATATAAATATCTAAACACTAAATATCAAAACAAACAAACAAAAATTTTGACTTAAAAATGGGCAGAGGATCTGAAAAGATATTTTTCTGAAAAATACATACTGATGGCTAACAGGTACATGGAAAGACGGTCAATATTGCTATCAGAGAAATGCAAATCAAAACTGCAATGAGATATCACTATGTACCTGTTAAAATGGATATTAGTAAAAAGACAAGAAATAACAAATATTGGTGAGGATGTAGAGAAAAGGAAACTCTTGTGCCTATTGGTAAGCATGTAATTTGGTTTGGTCACTATGAAAAATAATATGGAGCTTCCTCAAAAAATTAAAAATAGAACTATTAAATGATCCAGTAAGTCCACTTCTGAGTATTTATCTGAAGGAAATGAAAACACTAATTTGAAAAGATAAATGCACCTTCGTGTTCACTGTAACATATTTATAATAGACAAGGCATAGAAGGAGCCTAAGTGTCTAAGAATGGATGAATGGATTAAGAAAATGTGGTATACTGCATATATACAATGAAATATTATTCAGCCACCAAAAAAAAGGAAATCTTGCCATTTGTAAAAATATAGATAGAACTTAAGGACATTATGCTAAGTGAAATAAGACAGAGAAAAATAAATATTGTATGATCTCTGTATATGTGAAATGTAAAAAGAAAAAAGAAAGCTCATAGATATAGAGAACAAATTGGTAGTTGCCAGAAGCAGAAGCTGGGGAGTGAGTGGGTAAAATTGGTAAATGTGGTCAAAAGGTACAAACTTCCATTTATAAAATAAATAAGTCATGGAGATGTAATGTAGAGCATGGTTAAAATATTATGTCGTGTATTTGAAAGTTGTTAATATGGTAGATTTTAAAGTTCTCATTATAAAAAAATAAAAGATAACATTTAATACCTACCACAATTAGTATAGAGAGATTTAAATTCCATCAAACAGATCTCTTAAGGATGCATTGAGTTCTAAGGAGTGAAGTTTTTTTTATTGTCTCATCAGAAACACATCAGAAAATACCTTTGAAGTTTAAAGTGATATGCACTGTTCCTCAGAATTCTAATTCCACAAACTCTGACCTATGCAATATTCTTTACTCATATTAAAAAAAACTATTTATTGTTTATCTGAAATTCACCTTTAAGTTGGATGTTCAATATTCCATCTGGCAACCATATTTTATGGCCATATAGGTTGGGGATATACTGAGTTAAAGTTAAATTATCTTTTATGCTGGTCTTCACAGAGCCACTAATAATTTCTAATATACAGTGTGTCTCTGAGAGGAAATTTAGTATGTAGTTTTTCTCAAACTTATTTGGACAAAAATTCCTTTTCTTAATGAGCATCCCAAAAAATTTCTCTGAAGGGCAATTGCTCAATTATCTCTGGAGGTTCAGTGACTTTTTCATTAAGTATTTTTATGATTTCCTATTAGATTCTGATCAAATAATTTTCTCCATTTAATATAATTAAATCATTCCTTCCAAGAGAAAGTCTGAAATCCTTAACGTGACACACAGGGCTTTTCCCAATCTGTTATTTCCTTTTCAGCTTCACTCTCAGGTTTTCCTCACACACAATCCTGTGTGTCTTCCCTTCACCCTCTAAACATTCCACACTCAGACCACAGTGGTCTTTGCACATATTTCCTCTTCCAGAAATGCCCTTCTCTAGCCCCTGTCTTCTCATTGAACCATTAATCCCTTAAGACTGATGAATAAAGATACCCCTGCCACCTAACAAGCACAATTAGTCATTCATTCCTTCCTCTTCTCACAATGCTTTGTACATTTGTATATTAGTGCTTACCTCTCTGTATTATTCATTCATAGGTTTATCTCCTTCAGTAAACAGTCAACTTTTCAAGGGCACAGCTTTAACTTATTCATCTCTGAGTCCTCAGCTTGTAGCATGGTACTTGACACATAGCAGATGCTCAATAAATGATTGATGAATTAATGAATAAATAGTAAATGTGACTTTTTTAATAGAAGATTCAGGTTGTGGACCTCTTGACATTTTCCTCAATCATCTCTCTTCTGATTCTACAAAAGACTCAACACATCGTCCAAGAAAATAACTAATAAAATAGTACCGATTTATAGAAATTGACTCAGAATTCTAACACTCTCTCTGAAAAGAATGAGAGGCAATTAGGCAAATGTGTGCAAATATAGTGTCTATCTGTGCATCCTTGCTTTCCCATTGATTATGATTTTATGATAAACTATTTAAAACATGTCTCTCTTTAGTTACATAGTAACATATTCTAAGAGGTTTACTGACATCTAATTAATTTGCTATGTTCTATACATGATGCATTAGTATTCTCACTTTAAGAGGCATGAGGGTGATGAAGACACACCCAAATGAGAAACACTCTTTAGGCATTAGTCTGTTCTTGACCAGTTTTACCAACTTCAGCAACCAATTAGAGACCATAAGTATTGATAGATTTATCTGATTCAGGTATCTCTCATCAAAAATATATGAAGAATTACTTCAAAACTCAGGACTTTATAAATTCAACAAAAAGATTGAGAATAATGAACCCATACTATGGAATGAGAAATATACACTTTTCTAACTACAGACACACAGATAGTCAAGTACATACAACCCCTTCCCAATTGGAATTTGCTCTTACACAAAGTTCTGACATATGAAGATTTATTTTTTAATATGTTTTCAACAACTAAGAGAATTTTTTTCAAGAATTAAAAAGTTGTGCATTAAAAGTTGTAGTCCCCTCTATCAAGGAGACTTAGGAAGAGAGGATTTAAGGTAGAGAAAATAAAAAGGAATTAAAATGATACCAAGCACAATAGCTGATATCTAATACAAACACAAACAGTATTTGCTGAATTGAGTTGGACCAAGATAGGGACATAAAGATTTGTATAATGAAGCAAAGAGAAAGATTTATTTAAAAAAAAAAAAAAGACAAAAAAGCTGAGGGAAAGTAAGTCCAGGCTTTAGAAATGCCCTATTAGAAACAAGAAGGCTCTGATGGGTAAAAGACATAGCAAATTGACAAGAAGCCATCAAAGGCAGGAGCAACCACTGATGCAGGATGGAGGGGGCTGCTCGGACCAGGTCAGAGAAGCTGAGCAAAGGTGACACCTCTTTACCCATTGTGAGCTCTTCAGTGAGGCCCTCTCTCTGGGGCCTTCTAGGGACCTTACAATAAAAGTTTATTTGAGAAATAAACTGCTTTGGGTCGTAAAATGAGAAACATACTCACTCTGAAGTGAGGGGCCCCAGAAAAACACAGAGCAGCCTCAGAGTCCCACTGAGTACCTTCAGGGAAAGCCTGGACAGCTTCTACTGAGCAAAGATGATGAATGGGAAGAAAGTTCACAGACCATGAGGTCTGTAAACAGCCTGGAAGATAGCATGAAAAGTCTCCTTATTTAGTCAGTTGTTTTTATGGTTTCATTCCAGTGACATGTGTTAGTAATAGTGACAACTAAGCTTTTATATTCCAGGCTTGTTCTAAGAGCTTTACATATAATAGTCATTTCATACTGTTAACAATCCATGAAGTTGGTACTATTATTATTTTCATTTTATAAACAAAGAAGTTGATACATAGAAAGAACACTAGTAACTGATGAAGTAACCATTTGAGCCCAGTCAGTGTGACTACATGTACACACACACATACCCCCCGAGTGGGGTTCTTATAGGAACTGCACATCCCTTCTCCTCTGTGGGATACCAAGAATGACCAAGGTGGTGACTGCCAGGGCCCCATCATAAGGGCTCTCCAACACAAACAAATGTATCAAGGGTCATGTCCGTGCTAAGCCACCACCCAGTACAGAAGCTGCTCACAGCTAACTCTGGCCTGAAGAAGGAAACGTGACCCAGGCTGGGTCAACAGAGAGCCCACCCCCTGACCACAGTGACAATCCAAGAGATGGGCGCAAGAACCCAACCTGGACAGTCTGAGCCCTTTGCTGGGATCCTTCCAACTGAAATTCAGGGATTAAAAAGCATCTTTAGTGGCAATTCTTTCAGGATATGATTTTAACAATTGTTGAAGGTGACTTTTCCTATTTGGCAGAGAATATCCATCTCTTTGAACAGAAAAGGAAGTTTAAGTCAAATAGATGATGGGATGAGGGAGGAAGAGAGAGGGAGGAAGACTGGGAGAACACTAACATGTTTGGGTACCTGGTTCTAGAATGGCTCTGGGTCCTGCTGATGGTCCTTTGAGTACCTCTCTGATCTTCAAATGAATCACTCTTTTCATTTAACCAAGTTTGGGTTCATTTTCTATCACTTGCTGCTCAAAGTATCCTGTCTGAACACTCTTCACTCATTATGCACCTCTATCAGTCCCTGTCCTGGTCCTTGGTCGCCTGTGAGTTGCTTCTCAGTCCCACAGAGACCACATGCCGTGCCAGTCCACATCCTGTGCTCATTCACATCTGTCCACACCATACCATCTACATTCTGATCCATGCATTGCAGAGATTTCAGTCATTTATATCCATAATTCTCAAGGTTTAGTTTTGTATTCATATTGCCATCTCTCTAGACATTTTCATTTTAGTTGCTATTGCATAAATCTAAGGAAATGCAGAAGTGCAAGAAGTGCTCCAAAATTGGGGTACTTTTGCTTTCCTATGATGAAAAGCTTTAATCCTTGTCTTTAAGAAGTAAATGAGTAATTTATAGATAAAGTGTAGGCTGGAAATTTTTTCCTAGAAGTCTGTCCTTTTGATAGTTTGGTTGTGACAGCTGGGATTAAAAATTGGCTACTTCCTTCCTATTTAGAGTTTTATTTTTTAACTATTTCATCACCATTTGTGAACCACAGTGTGACTAAATATTTTGCCTACAGTGCAGCTGGTTAATAGATAATTAGTTCTTCTTCAGTTTATATTCTAGTAATCCTCTAAATATATATGCAAAAAAATCAAAGTATTTGAAAGTGTAAATTAGTGGATCACAGACAACAACCAAGAAAAGTTGAGATTTAATTTACTTGAATTATTTCTTCTAGTACTTTTGAATTAAGAGCTAAATCTTGGATTCCAACCAAGTTTCGTCTCATTTGGTTCTGACTTTTTCTGGTATAGCTTTGTACATGAGAAACCAACAGAAGCCTTCTCCTAACAAACCCCATCTCCTTTAGATCAACTTTCAGGGTTCTTGCGTAAGCACAGGAAGCTCCTGGTCCTTCCCTCTCCTGGCAGCTCTGATGATAGGCCTGTCCACCAAAGCAGTCTGGAAAGTGATTCCATTTTATGAGTGATGCAGGAGAAAATCTCTTATAAAAACTTAATTAAGCTGTCAGCCAAGAAGTTTTTACTGAGAGCTACTTTTGGGAAGGAAACTAATGCCAAAGACAACTGAGGAGGCCAGTGCCCAGGGGGTCAGCTGCCCCAAAGGCTCTTAGCAAAATTGCAAAACAAGAAAAATTTATCCACCCTCTTCCTTTCTTTATGGTCTCTTCCCCCTCTGTATCTATTCTTTTTCTAATATAACCAGTGTTTTTATGCTATCTTACCCACTCCTGGGCCTGCCATTCAATCATTCCCACATGCACATATTTATTCATTCGGTAAGTATATATTGGGTACCTACTACATAGTAGGCACTGTTCTAAGCAATGGTGGCATAGCAGTGAATAAACAAAGTTCCTGACCCTCAAGGAGCTTATATCCTAGTGGTGGTAGACAGGAAGAAATCCATAACAGTTCTAATGTTTGTAATCGCTGTGGAGAAAAATTAAGTTAAGGGGACTAGAGAGCAAGTCTGTGTATGCCTTACTTGAATTTTTATTTATTATTTTTATTTTATTGGTTTATTTCATTTTTGTTCAAAGAAGGGCCTACCGGAAACGTGTATTTGGGCAGAGACACAATAGAAGTGAGGGATCGGACCATGTGGAAATGGGATCCTAGGGTAGGTAGGAATGCTCAGCCGGAGGAAATCAAAAGCAAAGACCCTAAGGCTGGAGAATGCTTGGAATGTCATAGAAACAGTAAGGAGTCAGGGTGGCTGGGGACACATAAGTGAGGGAAGTGAATGGAGGGGAGGAGCAGGCCAGATCCTGAGGGATGGATGGAAGAGTTTTGGCTTTGCTGTGTGATACAGGAACCACTGTTAGCTTCTGAGCAGATTTTTGCCCAGATCTAGCTGTGTCCTAAGCTTCTAGGAAAGGGCCAGGTATATAAAAAGTGCTCAATAAATGCGTGTTGAATTGAATTCAATTGCGGAAGTTAGTAAAGGCTTTACAAGAAAAGAGAGTTTCTGAGCTGAGGCTCGAAGGATAAAAAGGAGTTTATCCAGGTGATAAATAGACCACAGGCTAAGTTTATCAACTACCCTGAAATCTCCAGTCTCCCCAAAATAAAATGATCTCTCCTTACTTAGAATAAACTTGGGGAGGGGAAGGAGGATTTAAATCACAGATCTCTAAGGTCTAAAATCCTTATATCAGTAAACATCCAAGAACAGTAGTAAGAGAATATGGGAGAATATATTTTTGACTTCAGGGTTATGAAGAAGTCCATAAACAAAACCCAAAATCATAAACCATAAAGGAAAAAGTTGATTAATCTTTTTGGTATATTAAACAAAGTGGCACGACACAGAAAGGGAGAAGATATTTAGAATATAACTGAAAAGGGATATATAAAGATGTCTAATAAATCAACGAGAAAAAGACAACTATGTATAAAATGAGAGAAGGACATAAACTATCCATACCTAAAAAGGAATTCCAAATGACAAACAAACATGAACAGATGCTCAATTATTGATAATTAGGCAGATACAAATTTAAACAATAGGCAGATGCCATTTCCTTCTCATCAGGCAAAAATGAATTTGAAGGTACTGAGTACTGGCAACAATGTTCAGCAGCAGAAACTCACTACTTGTTGCTGATAACATGTTACAATCATTCTGAAACCCAAAATGGCCATCTCTCATAAAGCCCGACATGTCATCCAACAATGTTGCTCTTACAATTTAGAGAAAGTCTATAAATATATACACAAGGAGACAAACTGATAATTTTTATAACAGTATTAAGAAAAGATAAACTTGAAATACTCTAAATTGACAGATGACTGAATAAAGAAGCTGTGGCACATATATACAATGGACTATTACTCAGCCATAAGAAGAGATCAAATACTGCCATTTGTGACAGCATGGATGGACCTCCAGATAATCATGCTAAGCGAAATAAGCCAGACAGAAAAAGTTGAAAACTACATAATATCACTTATATGTGGGATAGAAATCTAAAAGCAACAAATGAACAGGACAAGCAAACAGAGACTCAGGGACATGGACAATGGACTAGTGGTTATCAGAGAGGAGGGGGAACTGGGGAGGAGAGAGGTAGATGGGGTAAAAGGGGTCAAATATCTGGGGATATTAAAGAATTTAAAAAATTTTTAAAAGAGAAAAAAGAAAAAAAATTTTTTAATGAAATACCCTAAATATCCAATAATTAAATATATAAATAATTTGTAGAGTTTCTATTTATAACTGTATAGCTATCTAAATATTCTAAAAAGTCATCTCTCTGAAAAACATCCAAATACTGGATTAATTACCAAAAATACTCTTAAAACACATTGCTAAGATGTGAAAAGTAAAAGAAATCCCCATAGCACCCTCCATTACAGAAAATAAAGTGCAGATTTCTGAAATCAGAGTGGTATGTAAATACAGAAGCTGGATTTCTCTGGGGGGCAAAAACTAATTCCAAAAATGTAAAGCTTCAAGGGCCAACAGCCAGCTGCATGGGAGACAGAATACTAGGTCAGGGTCTCTCCAAGGTAGCTTGAGTGATTCTGAACCTGAGACCTACTCACTCACGTAAATCTCGGACCTGAAAGGGCCTTGCTCTCTGTGAAATGGTAGACCAGAAGAAACACTCTCTGCTTATAGCAAAGAGAATCAACAAGAAAATCCATCTCTACAAAAGAAAACAAAAACGAAAAACAAAAATTCATGTGAGAATTTGTATCACTAAGTTTGTCTACATGTGGCTCTGGGCTTTGAATTTAAATATTTGCACAACTGCTAAATCTCAAGTTGAGAAATTAAATTAAAATAATCCCAGGTTATTAGTACTAACCAGGGCCAAATTAAACAAATGCAAATCCTCTTTGGAGGAAAATGTCCTCAGCTCGGGCTTCTCAGGGTTCACATAGATTAATTTCTGCCAAATATGGGTTCACGATCAAAATGAGACACCCCTAAATGAGAGTCTAGAAATAATAAACAAAAGATTTAGAGTTCCCAATGGGTTCAGAGGTTAGAATTATGAGATATTAGATGATCAGAGTATAAAATAACTATATACAATGTTTAAAGACATAAAAGTTGGAATTTTAAAATGTGTGGGGAACAAGTACAATTAAATATGCCTGGGCAGATTTGGAAAAAAAAAAAAAATCTAATAGAAATTCTGGAAAAGATTAATCGTTGAAAAAAGAAACTGAGTGGATACATAAAAACCAGACACTTGATAGCTGAAAACACGATTAGTGAATAGGTAGAAAGAGCTGAAGAAACTGCCCATAATTTAGCACAGAGTAAAAAGGAGAAGAAAAATATGAAAGAAAGGTTTATAGACATGTACTATAGATTAAGATAGCCTAAAATGTGTGTGAGAGTTCTGAAGAAAAGAGTACAAATAATAGTCTTGTCTTAAAGACATAATAGCTAAGAATTTCCTATAATTGGTAACAGATATAAATCCTCAAATTTGGGAAAAATAAAAATAAAAATACACCTGGATGCACTGTAGTCACTTCAGAAAACCAAAGATAGAAAGATTGAAAAAGCACTCATATTGCCAGAGGGAATGCCACATTAAAAAGCAATTTGGCAGTTTCTTGTAGAGTTAAACATACATTTACCATAAGACTCAACAATCCCATTCATAATTATTTACTCAGGAGAAATCAAGATATATATATCGTTGAGTGTAAACAAAAGTCAACTAGGTATTTCGACACCAAAAGAGATATTTGGGGAGGGAAAGGATTGCAATCTCGTGTGTGCAGACATGGCAAGCCACATGCGTAAAAGAGTAGTCAGAAGAAGGAAGTTCTTTTACAGAGAAGAGGAGGTTAAGGGGAGGGGCTGCTAGAACCATAGAGCTTTGTTGTTACCCTAGAGTTCCTCTTCTGGGGCTTTCCTGATTGACTCAGCGTGTGATAGCTGCAACCACAGGCCTTCCGGATTTCTGTCTTGGTTAAGGTCTCTGTCATAAGTTTTGACAATATGCACAGAAGCCCTATATGTCATTAGCTATAGCAGCTTTATTCAGAAATTACCAAAAACTGGAAACAGTCCAAAGGTCTTTCAACAAGTGAATAGATAAACAACTGGTGGTACGTCCATATGATTGGATACTATTTAGCAATAAAAAGGAACAAATTGAAAATATGCACAACATAGATGAATCTTAAAACATTATGCAAAATAAGAAAATACAGACTGAAGGACTACATATAGTATGATTCCATTTATAAGGTATCCAAGAAAGAGTAAAACTATGGAGACAGACCAGTATTTGCAAAGACTATGACTAGGCGGGAAGGAAATTGACTACAAATGAACACTAGGGAACTTTTCACAATGATGAAAACATTCTGTACCTTGATTGTGGCTGTTGACATAAGAAATGTCCAACCCTGCAGAGAATTTTAATGAGTTTATTAAAATAGGGGTAATAAAACTAGCCTACTAATTTTACTAGGAATTTTTAAGACATATTTAAATTGCATAGTACTTGATACTAAAAGATAGCTAATTTTTTAAGTATTTCTCAGTTTAGCTAAAACCCAAAAATCGAACATCCCCAAATCAAAGAATGGTAATTGCTGGGAAGCAAAATCTCAATGGATTAAGAAAATGCTCCAAAGAATGCAGTTTCACAGCTTATTTTATACATTGGAATCAAAGGAGATGCTGTAAGGAGGGTTACAGGAAATCATCGGTGGTACATTAAGCAGTCAGGAGAAAGCAAAGTGGGTAAATCTCTGGATTGGAGAACAGTAAAACGGAGAGGCGCACACTTCTCTTACATTGGCAGGTATAGGAAAGTTAATAATTAACATTTACAGCACAAAGAAATGGTATGCAGGGAACAAGATAACTATGAGGA
>NW_011888861.1:659713-664567 GCF_000151845.1 Pteropus vampyrus | reverse complement strand
GGGGTGGGGCGGAATCAGTACCCAGAGTTGCTGCAATATATTATCTAAAAAGTCCAGTTCCAACAAAAAATTATAAGACATGTAAAGACATGGGAAAGTACGATTTACATACAATAAAAAAGCAAGCAACAGAAACTGCCTGTAAAAGAAACCAGATGTAAGATTTAACAATCTTTAATGTAGCCATTATAAATATGTTTAAAGAACTAAAAGAAATAAAGAAAAGTCTGATGACAATATTATTTCAAGTAGAGAATATCAATAAAGAGATAAAACTTATGAAAAAGAACCAAATGGAAATGCTGGAATTGAATAGTACAATAACTGAAATGAAAAATTCACTAGAAGAGCTCAACAGAAATTTGAACTAGCAGAAGAAGAAATTAGTGTACTTAAAGAGAGATTAATATAGATCATGCAGTTCTAAGAAGACAAAGTTTATCATAGACCTAAATGCAAAATGCAACTATTAAACTTCTAGAAGGTAACGTAGGAGAACATCTAGATGATCTTGAGTTTGATCATGACTTTTTAGATACCACACCAAAAGCCTGATCTGTACAAGAAAAAATTAGTAAGTTGGGTCAAAGAAGAAATCAAAAAGGATATTAGAAACTACTTAAAGATGAGTAAAAATGAAGACATAGTACACCCAAACTTACAGCATGCAGCTAAGGCAGTGCTTAGGGGGAAATTTATTGTTGTGAATATGTACGTTAAGAAAGAAGAGAGATCTTAAATCAATAATCTAACCTTCGACCTTAAGACACTGGAATAACAAAATAAACCTAAAATAAGTAGAAAGAGGGAAATAATAAGGGTCATATTGTATAATTCCATTTATATGACATGTCCAGAATAGGCAAATCCATAGAGACAGAACAGAGATTGGTGGTGGCCAGGAGAAATGGGAAGTGCATTGATCTCCTACGGTGCTATAAGAAGTTACTACAAACTGAACGGCTTAAAACCGCAGAAATTTATTCGCTCATAGTTCCAGGGGCTGGAAGTCAGATATCTAAGGTGTCAGCTGGACCCTGCTCCCTCTGAAGGCCCTAGGAAAGAATGCGTTCTTGCCCCTTTCTAGCTTCTGGTAGCTGCTGGCATTCCTTGGCCTCCTTTGGCTTGTAGCTGCATCACCAATCTCTGTCTCCGTCTTCACACAGCCATCTTTCCTCTGAGTTTATCTCTGTGTGCCTTCTCCACTTCTTACAAGGACCCTAGTCATTGAATTTAGGACCCTAGTCATTGAATTTAGGACCCTAGTCATTGAATTTAGGACCCATGCTAATTCAGCGTGACCTCATTTAACTAGTTACATGTGCGAAGACCTTATTTCCGAATATAGTCACATTCTGAGGTTCCGGATAGGCATGAATTTTAAGGAGACGCCATTCAACCCACCACAGGGAGTGACTCCTAACAGGTCAGGTTTTCTTTTTAAAAATGTCCTAAAATTGACTGTGGTGATGGCTGCACATTTCTGTGAACATTCTACAAACCATTTAATTATATGCATGAAATAGGAGAATTATATGGCATGTGAATTATACCTCAAAAAAGCTATCTAAAAAGCAAAAAGAATTGATTCGACAAACCCTAGTAAGGAAACTTCTAAAAGATAAAAGATATATACAGGAAGATGAAGAAACATGATCGCAGAAGGAAGATTGAAGGCATAGGAAGGAATGGTTCATATGAGCTGAAACTTAAGTCTCTGAAGATCAGAGACTTCAATTTGTTTGCCGCTCGAGTCCCCAGACTTATATGGTAAGTGTTCAAAAAATATGTGTTGGATAAATGGTTAATGAGCAAATAAATTGGTATATAGGGGCATAAATCTAAATAAACATTTTTATTAAATAACATCTCATTTTTGTGGTTAAAAACAAATAAACAAGATAAAATAATGTGGACAATACCATGTAAGCTGGAAGAATGTGCTCAGAGTTAGAAGAATAAAATTGTCTTAAAATTTTTGAGGCATAGGCTAAAGATATTAATTTTGGATTTTATAAATTAAATAAGCAAAAAAAATATTTCAAAAGAAACAAGAGAAAAAGAGGGTATAACTTCCTAACTAATTGAGTCAAAATGAGAAAAAAAAGAGTGAGGGAAGCTCAATTAAATCAGTAGAATGCTAGAAAAGAGGAAAGTATGATAATGTGGGACAATAGAAAACAAAATGAGAGGGCATAAAAATATCCAAATACAAAGCAATATATATAAATAGAGTAAATCTTCTATTTAAAAGACAAATTGTTAAATAAGATTAAAAGCAAATCCAGCTAAATACTACTTTAAAATACATATCTAAAAACATAGGAACACAGGAGGGGGGAATTACACATACATACACACTCACATACACATATATTCTTAACCAAAACCCTAGAACCAAATGTATTTCCAAATTCAGATTAATTTTAATTTAAGAAACTAATACAGGGCATATATTACTTAACATATATTACTGTGGTTTGAGGCAGCACCTTGTAATCAAACATAATAATATTTCTGGAAAGAACATATAAATGCTCACATTAAGTTGAATAAATCAAGTCTATAGTTTCACATCAGTATAAATCAGGTTTTGCTGCCAAAAGAATTATGAAAAAAACTTTATTTTCAGAGTTTTTCAGTTTTCAGAACAGCAGAGATGGAATTCAGAACTGGTATTCCATGGAAATATCAAACAAAATAGGTTCTGAGGCCCACGACATTATTAGCTGTTATCAAAGAATGATACTTTAAAAGCTTCAATTCACGAGGAAGATATGTCAATTCTAAATGTATATATTCTTATTGAGATAGCCTCCAAACATAAAGAAAATTGATAGTATCATAAGGAAAATTTTGTGTACACACCAAATAATTTTCAATTTATTTTATCCTGTCCATTACCTTTTCAATGTGTGTCTTGTCATCCCAACCAGATTACAATAAATCAGTGATGAGTGGGTGTTTTCATGGAAAAATGCCTTCCAGGTGAAAGGCGTTGGGTGAGGCCCTTTACACTCATGACCTCCCTTAAGCTACCCGACCCTACAAAGTGGGAATTGGTGTCCCCTTGTTGCAACAAGGGAGAGTAAGTACTTCTTCCAAAGTCACACTGCTAAGAATCAGAGTTTGGATTCAAATTTAGTCCTGTTTGACTCCAAAGATCCAAGATCTTTTCATGACATCATGAAATAAGCATAAGACATGGTCTACTGACTTAGTGAAATTAAAATGGCGGCTATTATATAGAATTCAAATCTGGACTAGGCATCTATACATACTACTTATTATCATTTTCCAGTAGGCACATTCACAAGTGCCCATCCAAGGGAGACACATTCCAAGGGCTTATGCAATCATCATCCTCCAATATCTCCCCAGATCTTGCCATCTTTTCCTTGACCTTTAGACAGCTTTGAAGTGAAACAAACTGACAATCTCAAGATGTTCTGATATGTCTTAGCCTTAAATTCGCATTATGCTCTTAACACAAAAATGTGGAGTTGTTTGGGATAGGAACGAATTCAGAATTTAAAATTCGAAGCCTTCTGAAAGCTAATTAAAATGTTTTTCTACTCTCATTCACTAATTATCCTCCATAAAATAGAAACAGAAAACAATAACTGAAATCGGTCACAGTAACAGCAGTTGGCACAGAAATATACAGTGAAAAGTAAAGTCTAGAAATAAAAACAACATATTTGCCCTTATGTTTAAAGGACACTGGAGACTACTCAAACAGTAAAATCGTAGATGGTGTACTTCTCTTAATCAGGATTATCAGAGAATGCTCAAGACAAAACTGTTCCTGTTTCACAAAGAACCTCGGAGCAAGATGGAGACATGCATACTCACGATCCACCACAAGAGGGCGCCGTTATCAAAAGGAAGTGAAAGGCCATCCTGCCCTAAATATGCACCGGAAGAGTAAATCCCTGTCTAAAGCGAATGAGAATATTTTTATAATCAGAGGCTGCTGCTAGAATTGGTAAAATAACGATCCAAATTAAGATTTTTCTCTAATACTGTTTTGTGTTGTCAATCCCATTTCTAAAATGAATTCTTAGAGGTATTGTATAAAGAATAACAAATTTTCCTGTCTGCATGGTAAAACAAACCAAAGAAATTGCTTACATGAAACAATTCTAGTAAGCATCAGCATTAAATAAATTTTATTTTAGGTGGACTTTACCAAAAATTGTTTCAGCCTACATTTCCCTTTTAGAGATGAAGGGAAGATATGAATTTAAACCTTATATTCCTTAAAAACTAAGGAAGAGTGAAAAACTTGAGTTCAAATTCCAGTTTTATTATCTTTCAAAAATGTGCAGAGTATACTATCTCAGCCTCACCGTCTCTCTGTATCATTGGTGCAGGGTTTCTCTTAAATAACTCTGATCCTGTAAATCTGATCTATCAACCAAGCCTGGGTTGGGCATCCGGGTACCTACCAGCCAAGAGGTGGTGTGTGAGCTTACCCGCTAGGGCAGGCTCTGGGGTCAGGCATTTCTGCGTTTGAACTGCCTCCACTTCTTACCAGCTATATATAATCTTGGGTTTGTCTTTTAATTCGCCTAAGCCTCTGTTTTCTCATCTATAAAATAGGAATAATATTAGTACCTGCCCCAGAGAGCTTTTATAAAGATTCAATGAGATAAACAAGGTAGAATATATAGTAAAGTGCTTAGTCCACGAATATGCTCAATACATGTTAATTATTGTAATTGATTTATTCACAGATATTTAGTGAGCACTTCCGGTGTGCCAGGTACTGTTTATTCTAGGTGTTTGCAACGCATCCATGAACAAAATTGCAAACAATCCCTGCCATTGTGGGCTTGTATTTTTAGCAAG